>NC_081785.1:9858477-10093477 GCF_963082965.1 Carassius carassius
GTGTGTGCAAACAAGAAAACCTAGCAAGACCTGAGTTTAACACAACATCACATAACCAATCCTTAAAACCACAGTTTCTAGCTGTTTCTCACTCCTAAGGTTTCTGGCTAGTTAAGTAAAAAATATTATTGTTTTCTCATTACAGGCCAATCGGCTGACCGTTAAAAATAATGAAATATACCACCATTCATAAGTTTGGAGTCTGTCACATTTTCATTTTTCTTAAAGAAATTTAATACTTTTGTTTAGCAAGAATGCTTTAAAAATGCCTTGATGAGCGTTTGAGACTTCTTTCTAAAACATTAAAAATTCAAAGTATTACCGAACCCAAACTTTCAAACAAGAAGAAATGGAGGATGCTTTTGGATTATTTAACAAAACATAAAACCACTGGATTTTCATATATATATATATATATATATATATATAAATACGTACAGTGGGTACGGAAAATATTCAGACCCCCTTACATTTTTCACTCTTTGTTATATTGCAGCCATTTGCTAAAATCATTTAATTTAATTTTTTTCCCTCATTAACGTACACACAGAACCCCATATTGACAGAAAAACACAGAATTATTGACATTTTTGCAGATTTATTAAAAAAGAAAAACTGAAATATCACATGGTCCTAAGTATTCAGACCCTTTGCTGTGACACTCATATATTTAACTCAGGTGTTTTCTTCTGATCATCCTTGAGATGGTTCTACACCTTCATTTGAGTCCAGCTGTGTTTGATAATACTGATTGGACTTGATTAGGAAAGCCACACAGCTGTCCATATAGGACCTTACAGCTCACAGTGCATGTCAGAGCAAATGAGAATCATGAGGTCAAAGGAACTGCCTGAAGAGCTCAGAGACAGAATTGTGGCAAGGCACAGATCTGGCAAGATTACAAAAAAAATTCTTAAATTTAATTTCTTGAAACTTAAATGATTTTAGCAAATGACTGCAATATATCGAAGAGTGAAAAATTCAAGGGGGTCTGAATACTTTCCCTATATATATATATACACATATAACAGAAGTTAAGTACAAAATTATGTCTTAGTAAATGCAGCACTTTTCCTGTTGCCACTGAACTAAATATTCTGCCCTGATGAACTATAGACTGAGTGTATACACTACAGTGAGTGTTCAGTCATAATCACTGCTGCTCAAATTGTTCTGTATTTACACAGATGGTTAGACAGGAATCTGCTGAGTTACATGCACATTCCTTTAAACAGACTTGCACACACACACACACACACACACACACACAGATCCACCTTGTCACACTGTATTGCACAGGAAGGGTGCAATGTGTGGAAGTATCCTGTTTATTACTCATGGGTCTGTGTACAGAAAACCATAAACTCAAACAGCATGAAGCTGTTGCTTCTTCCCCAATTTATATTTACTTACATTCTTCTCTCTCTCCAATTTGTTGTCTTCATGGCCTTCCTTTTCACCCCGTGGTCCATGTTTTCAGCTCTGGGGAATTATTAAACAAGGATACAAGTGCAAAGGTAAAACATAAATAAATAGAGCAAATCACAGTAGATGTTGATGCTTGAGGAGTGCACTAATCTTGTAAAATCATTAATCATCGTTTGTTTTCTCTGATTATTTAGTTGATATTATTTATCTATCCATGTAAATGCACACTTTCTGTTGCTTGTTTTCAGATTGTGGTGTGAACTGCCATAAACAGTGTCGTGAGCTACTGGTTTTGGCCTGTCGACGTCTCCCTCGGTCCACATCACTAGGCAATGTGTCTCCTGGAGTGCTCACACACAGCTCTTTACCCAGCAGCCCCAACCTGCCCACCTGTAAAGGTGAAAATACACCTATACAGTACATCACCATCTGCTTATCTCAGAGTAAAACAGGGTGAAATGCATAGATGTGTTTGATCTCTTTCTCTGTCTCTCTCGAGCACACACAAACATACACTTAACAACTGTTGTATCGTCATTTCTACATGCATTTAAAAAAAAAAAATGATAATAATAATTTAATGTGAAAGTTAGTATCACCATATGGTTTCAATGAAAGAATAAATATTAGCCAGTCACTGATTAAACATAAATCAAGATAATTCTTTGCACAAAAGTTCCCCAATTCCCTTTGCTAATGTTCTCGTGTCCTGTTATTGCACAGATGATGATGATGATGAGGTGTTTACGTTCCATGCTGTGTCACCATCGTCCGGCTCTGACCTGGAGGGAAAGTCCATCACCCTGATGACCGGTTCAGCTCAGCGCATCTCAGTGCGACTCCAGAGAGCCACCACCAGTCAGGCCACGCAGACAGAACCCCTGTGGTCCGAAAACGGTTGGGTGGCCGTTGCAGACAGCGGGTCACACACCTTCCCCAAGATGAGGTACAGGCCGCACCGCAAAGTATCCAAGAGCAAAGGCTTTGCTCGCTGGGAGAACGACACACAGAGTTCGGCAGCGACGAGGAACAGCCGGAGCTCACATGACCACAGCGAAGACTCACGGCAGAATGGACTTGCAGAACAGCATATGAACAGAACTAGGACCTCTGAGGTACGATTGGGTGAAAAGCATCTCATTTGAATTCTGAAGAAATTATTAATTTACTGTCTTTTATTAATTCCTACTTCCCTTCCTGCCTCTTTCATGGCCCTGAAACATCTTTTCATGAAACTCTGCTCAACCATTGCCATAGAAACGCCAAGGTTCCACATTCGGCCCCTTCTCTCGTCACTCTAGAGATAATGTTTTTCAGATGCCGCAGAGCCACGAGCACCACAGCACTCACACTGGGCCTAAATGTGGAGTAGCACTAACCTGAGTAGGGCTCTAGGCTGTTATTTTAGGACCTGGCAGACACTTTGTTTTGGGTTAAAATGCAGAGTACATGTCTGACCAGGATTGTGTTGCTGTGTTTGTTAAATTCAGATCTCTATGTCATTTGTAGAACAGACATTAATAAGGCAGGGTCACTTGACACACTGGGATTTAACCGTTGTTGCACCTGTCAGTGTTACAGTTTTTCTTAGGTGAATATTCATTAAACATTACTTAAACATTTTTAATATTTTTAGGTAGACATATAAAACCACAATACTTCATTTAAAGTATTTTAAAATTATAATAATTTATTTTTATGTTCCAGATGTGGATTTCTTTTCATTAAAGCTAACAAATTTTTTACAGAAAACAAAAACAAAAAAACATTTACACTACCATTCAAAAGTTTGGGGTAAGTGTTTTTTAAATATATTTTGCTCGTCAAGGTTGCATTTATTTGGTAAAGCTACAATAAAAACAAATTAGTTACAATGTGAAATCAATTATTTATATTTATTATATATTTAATTTGAAATATGCTTTCTTATAAATATATAATAAATATAAATATATAAATAAATATTAATATTTACATGATAATATAATTTAAAATGTAATTCATTCTTATGGTAAAGCTGAATTGAAAACACTTGAAATATTTAGTCAAGAATGTTAAATAAATATAATTTCAAAAGAACAGCAATGATTTTGTAAATAAAAATCTTTTGTGATATTAATTAATTTAATGCATCCTAGCTGAATTTTTTTTTTAATTGCAGTGTACAATGATGGACACATTTGCCAGAAATATAAAAAAAATAAAAAATAAAAAATAACTAGGAGTTTCTTGAAAAAATTTAAGAAAGTTAATTTTCTTGTGATTGGAAAAAGCTCTCCTGTCCTCATTATCTTCCACTGTGTGTTTTTAGATCAGCTGACTTGACTGCTCTGTGGGCCCATGCAGGACACCCTGGAGCCTGTCAGGACCACGGCCCAGAGGGCTGTCCGCTCTAGGGGGCGTGCTGGGGTGTCTCATGTCTCCAGTGGATCAGGAATAGAGCCACTATTTCTACAGCCACAGTAAAAGAGGTGCGTCAGGCAACCCGCTGACTGAACTGGGGGAAGGGTTGCATCAAAGGAAAGGTCTAAACAGACTAAGCAGAGAGTGACTGCACTGTGCTGTTCTGTAACAGACAGGTTGGAAACCTAAAAGAATCACTGGAAGCTGATGTGACGGATACATCAGCGTGATAATAGATGTCTGAGCAAGAGTATTCAAGGTTATGCTGTTGATGTGTTTTCGACGCACACTCTGATTTTCTTTCTCCAAAAACACTACTCAGAAAGGACAAGCTGGATGTGAAAGTTATATTCAGGCTGTCTAAAGTCGTAAGTGGAACTGGCACATGTCACGGAGGGAAAGATGAAGATAAATGCATGTTTGACAGAACATTAAAACACTAACTTCATTTATGTGTTACCCAGCAACACATTATTATCTGAAGTGGAAGGTACATCAGGTTTTAAAACCCTTACCCCAAATATAATTATAAACCCACCTTCACTCTTAAAAAAAAAAAGATTATTTCTCCAATGTTTTGCAACATAGTTGTGTCTCCTGTGCTTGAGAAAAGGCAGACAAGAGTCCATGAAGTAACCTCTGACCTTATGCATCATTACATCAACACTGCTTAACAACATTGTTCGCTATATATATATATATGTATATGAATTCAAAGTCTTCAATTCTGCCGACACAGGTGTGTCATCGACCAGGTGTTTATATGGCCTCTGTTGCTAAGCACCAGATGCGTCCATCGATAGTCTGTCGCCAAGACAACACAGTGTCCTTCAACACCATACTTTATGTTCTGAAATAAGTTTGACACCCATACATCTCAGCTCAGTTAGAGCCCGACAGGCTCAGATGGGACAAGCCTCATATGATCATTTTTGCAAACTGTGTGTGTGTGTGTGTGTGTGTGTGTGTGTGTGTGTGTGTGTGTGTGTGTGTGTGTGTGTGTGAGAGAGAGAGAGAGAGAGAGAGAGAGAGAGAGAGAGAGCGCGCGAGTCAGAAACCACAGGTGGATCAACAGATCATCTAAGACAAACAGTGATTATAGTGGGTCTTTGAGCCTATAGGATTAGATGCTCTTCTGGCACCACAATTGCTGATTTAAAGAGACAGTTGCCCAAAGAGTTTATTTATTGTGGAAAACAAAAGGATTTTCATACAATGAACATGAATGGTGACCATGTCTGTCAAGCAAGATTTTCAGTGAATATCAGTATAATTTATTTCTCTCCAAAAAATCGATTGAAGGCTTATGAAGACTTGGCATGAGTTGTATGGACAAATATGGTGTTTTTGTTTTGTTGTTGGTTCCCATTCACTTTCATTGTATGGGAGATAGCATCTTAAAAGAAGACTTCACAAAAGAAAGTCAGATTGTTAGAAACAACATGCTAGGAATTACAGGTGCTTCTCAATAAATTAGAATGTCGAGGAAAAGTTCATTTATTTCAGTAATTTAACTCAATTGTGAAACTCATGTATTAAATAAAGTTGAGTGGAACGAAAAAGTGTGGAAGAAAAAGATGCACAACCAACCGAGAGAACCACAGCCTTTTAAGGATTGTCAAGCAAAAACGATTCAAGAATTTTAGTGAACTTCACAAGGAATGGATGGAGGCTGGGGTCAAGAGCCATCACACACAGACGTGTCAAGGAATTTGGCTACAGTTGTCGTATTCCTCTTGTTAAGCCACTCCTGAACCATAGACAACGTCAGAGGCGTCTTACCTGGGCTAAGGAGAAGAAGAACTAGACTGTTGCCCAGAGGTCCAAAGTCCTTTTTTCAGATGAGAGCAAGTTTTGTATTTCATTTGGAAACCAAGGTCCTAGAGTCTTTTGAAAACCAATGTCACTGCACCCATTTACCAAGAAATTTTGGAGCACTTCATGCTTCCTTCTGCTGACCAGCTTTTTGAAGATGCTGATTTCATTTTCCAGCAGGGCACCTGCCCACACTGCCAAAAGCACCAAAAGTTGGTTAAATGACCCTGGTGTTGGTATGCTTAACTGGCCAGCAAACTCACCAGACCTGAACTTCATAGAGAATCTATGGGGTATTGTCAAGAGGAAAACAAGAAACAAGAGACCAAAAAATGCAGATGAGCTGAAGGCCACTGTCAAAGAAACCTGGGCTTCCAGACCGCCTCAGCAGCGCCACTAGCTGATTACCTCCATGCCACGCCAAAATGGGAGTAATTAAAGCAAAATGAGCCCCTACCAAGTATTGAGTACATGTACAGTAAATGAACATACTTTCCAGAAGGCCAACAGTTCACTAAAAATGTTTTTTTTTTATTATCGGTCTTATGAAATATTCTAATTTGTTGAGATAGTGAATTGGTGGGTTTTTGTTAAATGTGAGCCAAAATCACCACATTGAAAAGAACCAAAGACTTAAATTCAGCGCACACAGACTGAAGTAGTTTATGTAATACATGAGTTTCACAATTTCAGTTGAATTACTGAAATAAATGAACTTTTCCTCGACATTCTAATTTATTGAGAAGCACCTGTAAAATGTTACAGAATTAATGTTAGATGCCAGTGGCTCATGTTAATGATATCCTGAAGCAGTTGAGAACCATATCTGCTATCTGAAGCCTTGATGTGTAGTGCTAAAAAGCGCCTGTTAGCAGAATCAGACTATTATTCTAATGTTGTGCTAATGATCCTCTCATCTGTTTACGTCTGATAAAATGATGCATATGTATCTTTAGTGCAAGTTAGCATTCAAATTGTCAGAGATCAGAAGAGAGGTGTTAAGGCATATGCTCAATGTAATTAATTTTTCTTTGATGTAGCATATCAAGCATACTACTGAGAGAGAGATCGTTCACCCCAAAATTAAGATTCTGTCATCGTTTAATGACCCTACAACAAAATTTTGAGAAATCTTTTTTTTTTCTTAATACATTGAAAGGCAGTGGATACCAAGATCCTTCAAAATATATTCTATTACGGTTTTTTTTTTTTCAGATGTTTGGGTTAACTATCCCTTTAAAATTACAAATTTAAGCATGACTTTCAGAGACTTAAAATTGCAGAACCTCCTGTGGGATATTTTTTTATACATCTGTTGTCTTTCACTTATTGATAAGAATTACTGCGAAAGCGTTGTAATGATCATTAAAGCACATGTTATTTGACTTATGAGCAGCAGCCATATTAACACATTTTGTTAATCTTGTGCAAACATCTTTAAGTAATATAATGTCTGCGAAATCGAGAGATGTATATAGAAAAACTGATGACTCTTGCCACTTCTGGGACATCAGAAGATATGGCCAATAATTATTGCTGTAAAATCATCAACCTTGTCCTTGCTGTCTTATGAATGTTTCTGGTTGATGCCAAGTCTGCATGAGCAAAAAGTGAACTACATTTTTTAACATCAACATATATGTTTATTTCCAATTCTCGCTGCATCTATTTTTCCTCACGAAATTTGAGCTGGCATGCTGACATATGGTTCGTGTGCAGTGAGCAGGTCATCTCAGCAAATCAGGGTTGCCAATGAAACTAAGCTTGACCCATAAAACCGATTATGAAACAACAAGGGACTTTTACCATCTTGACCTGGAATATTTGGAGACCATTTATGTAACTTTAGCTGGAAAACACATACAAGTATTATATTAAAAGTATTTATAATGTATTTTTGAAGTCAAAATAACTGGACATAGATATGAACTGCTTTAACTAGAAAGAGCGTAATAATTGAATACGTTATATGCAGAAATGTTTTATGATTCCTTCATTGCCTTACTTCATGCAAGTTATTCACTTGCTGTTCATGGAAAACATCAATAAACACACTACCCTAAAACAGACTAATCACAACCATTCAAAACTTAAAAATTCTAGATTTTTTCCTGTTGACTGGTTTAAAACTGTGATTAAGTGAAGTTGAATGTTGAGGATTTGCCAAATTTGACAGGTATAAAACAAAAATTGCTCTCTGTCGCCCTCGTGTGGCCACTGTATTTCTAAGCACGTCACGATCACACTGCATCATAGGAATTTGCATAATTTCTGTAGAATTCTTGTATTTAATTTAGAAGTTGCTTTTGTCACTGTAATTGCTGATATTTTATTGCCACTAAAATAATGCAAGAAAACGAAAGAAACTGTCATCATTTGAAATTAATCAGTTTTCTGTGAATAAAAAAGGTTAATGAAATAAAATACACCAAGACAGAGAGCTCTTTTCTTTATGGTTTATTTAATCATTCATAAACCTTTACACATTGTAAAGGTGAACTGTATCCATTCTTTCCCAAAACAGCAAAAACTCCAATCATGTCAGTCAATCAACCTCAGCGTTTCCACACAGTCAGTAAATGAAAATTCACACGTGAGCATGACCTTTACTCCCGTTACCAAAATCTCACTGAGGGAGATAAGAAAAAAAAAATTTAAATAATGTGATAATCAGTGAAATGACAGGATGAACATTGAGAACTAATGATGTTAAAGTAACATTTCCCCTAGAATAACAAAAGTTTGAGGACTTCCTAGTATAAGGCTTCGTCAGATTGTCGGGGCAGCGAGATCAGGCAGTAGACTGGACTGAAGTCAATCATCATGAGGAAGGAAGAAGAAAAACCGAGAAAAATAAAGGTCATCCTATTTTTTTGGCAACCCAAATAACTGAAGTAGTTTTAATGGTATTCCTGAAGCAGAACGATTTAAACCAACCGTACACATGCAGAAGCACATTGTTCATTCAGAGGAGAACTCTGGAAAGCAGACTCCACAGGCACCATATGAATGATGAGATGTTATGCCTATCCGCTCATTCAGAGGCCTGTGTCTCTCTCGGTCTCCCACCCTCAGAGAATTGTAGCTCCTCTTTGACGCTGTAGATCGCAGTAAGTCTCTTTTCAGCTAGTAAACTGTCTTCCCTGGCCAAAGCCGGCCTGGTTATACTGGTGCCCACCTTGCTGAAAGAACTGCTCAAATTGCCCACCTTGATTAATATTTTGCCCACCTCTTCCACCCCATCCTCCTCCCTTCCCTCTTCCTCTTCCCCCTCGCCCGCCCCTTCCTCCTCTCTCCTGGTGTCGTCCTCCATCTTGATAGTAGCCTTCTTGCTGATAACTCCCACCTCCACCCAGATACCCTGGTCCTTGCTGGCCTCCTTGGTAGCCTCCACCTCGATATCCACCGTCCTGGTAATGGCCCTGGTATCCACCAGAGCCATCCTGCCAGTTCCCCTGCGCTTTACCTCCACGGTGGTCTCCTCTCCCACCTCTGCCGCCACCTCCACCTCTCTCATGACCTCCACGGCCTCCTTGCTGATCGTAGCCACCTCTTCCACCACCTCTTCCTCCTCCACCACCACCAGAGTAGTACTGTCCTCCACCGCCCCCTTGTGGACCATCTTGCCGTTTCTGCCACGTGGGCATCTCTGGAGGTGGGGCTTCAATCTCATTGGGTCTCCCTCCTCGATCAGGAACACGACCCATCAGGACCTAATAAAACAATCACAATACTTCACAAAATTTTTTTTTTACTGTATTATTAATCAATTAAACGCAGCCTTAGGGGGCATAAGAGACTTCAAAAACATTTCAAAATCTTCCAACCTCTAACATCTGAAATAGTGCAGCTACAGTTAAAGATTACATACGGTTTAAAAGAACGTGAAAATACATTCAAAATGAACACACCTTGTTAATGGCACAGGCTGTTTTCTCCCTGATGCGACCACTGCTGGTTCTCAAGATCTTTGATAAATCTTCTCTAGCAGCAAACAGGTGAGCCACAGACACTCTGCTTTTAGTGGCCAGCACCACACGGAGAGGCTGGTACACTTTCGAAACTCTATCAACATGTGTCTGCATAGAATTACAAAGTCAAGTTGAATTCATGTCATGTTTTTAATTAATTCTTTTAGTTTAATCAGTGTAAACTTCTTGTTTTATGTTATACATAAAGTAAAATGAGAGATTCTTGTACCTTGGCTCTTTCTGACCAGCCAAAAGACTGCACCGTCACGTCCAGTCGTTTTAGCAACATCTTTCTTCTGACTTCATACTCATTCACAAGTGCTTGATTTATTGCTTCAATTTTCTCCTGGAGGTAAAAAACACACACTTCTAATTAAAATGTGCAGTTGAGTTGAACTCAGTGTTCAAATTTAAAATGGTTAGTTTAGTGCCTTTAGAAGATTAAAATCAAAACCAGAGCTTACCCAATGTACAGGGCCCAGTGGTTTCTTCAGTAGAGGTTCTCCTATATGAGAGGGAGGGACCTTGGACAAAGCTTCCTTCAGCTGTGGGAAAAATGCATTTGATTAGAACCTACTGGCTTACTGTGCAAACAAACAATGACTCTCATTCACCAATAAACATGCACATGCATTCTTATATGAACAGAAAAGATTTGAATGCAATATTACATAAGCTTAACAACAGTTGCATCATTCTAATATTGATTCAACTGGATTCTTCTAAATGGAATGTGTAACAGCAGTTAATAATTAGAATTGGCTCTAAATATAATCGTAAAAAAAAAAAAAATCATGACTTGAAAGTGTGAAACAGTTTTACTAAAACTATTAAATATGTTTTAATTAACTGAAAATAAGATGAAATCATCAATAAATATCAGATAAACAAATGCAAACAAAAATCACATTTCCTTACTAACTGAAATAAAATAGGTTTAAGATTATGTAAGATTATGTAGTAAGCTTAATATATTTTTTTAACTAAAAATGACAAAAACTCAAATTAAAATGAAAACTAAAACATTAAATGTAAAAGCTAATTCATCATATTAATAAATATTATATTAGTATATAAAACACAGTGGTTTTCTGCACAAATCCATTAGTGACCCAATGTGTGTGCGCACATTTATTATTTTAACATAAACTGCCTGTTGATAAACCTCACTTTTTTCTCAATACCACTGAAAAACTGGAACATGGTGATGTTGGCGGGAGGTTTGGACATGCCCAGAGCCATACAGATGCTCTTCAGCTCCATGAAGACTTTACTGCCTCCGGTCTCCTGCACCTTCATCTGGGGCTGGTTGACCAGAATCATCCTAGATGCCTCGAGCTCGGAGAGCAAGAAGCCTGGAAGAAAGGTAGGAGTTTGAAAAATATTTGATAAAGGATCAAAGGATCTTGAAACAATGTTACATTGCCACTGGAACACTATAATAGTTTTATTTATTTTTTTAATTAGTATTTTATTTTTTTATTTTAGTTCTAGTCATTTTTAATGTCTACATATTTCATTTTAATTTTATAGTAATTTATACTTATTTTAGTAAATCAAGTAAAAAATAATAATAATAATATTTTATATATATATATATATATATATATATATATATATATATATATATATAGTACATTTTATTTAGAAATTTACCAACACCCCCCATGAGCTTGTTAACATACTTAGTAGTAACAGGCAGTTGTTTGCATTCAGCAGACGTTTGGTGACCTCTCCGGTGACGAGAGCAGGATACGGACAGCACAGTTCAGCTAAAAGACCACTCATCTCCAGCTGAAACCCCTCAGCTTCGCTCGGACCTGCACAAGCCACACCAAAACAAACCCAGAATTCACACTCTGACTGACACTTCCTTGGTCCCGTAGATTATATTTGATCTGCAAGATCACACTCACAGTTGGTCGCGTGCACATTCTCCTCTAGTCTGCAGTAGAGCTTCAGCTCAGACACAAGCCAGGCACAGAGTTTAGTGAACTCTGGAGATGCAGCGCCACCAGTCAAAGCTGTTTCAAGAGCTCCGTCCTCAAGGAGAGGACCCTGGTATCTGCAAACACACACAAACACACTTTTCTGAGCACTTTTTCTGCTATTTAGGTGAACGTGAACAGTGCAATATCTAAGCAAACTTACTTATACATTTAAAAAAGCTAAACGCTTTCAATTAAGAAAATACGACATTATACCACATTTAGTTCTGGTCCTCAAACAGCATTTCCATTACCAATAATTGACCTATTACATCTAAACATCTTTATTCTCACACAAACACGACCCATTCCTACCAGTCCTTCACTGATTCTAGAATGATCTTGTAAACTCGTCTGACACATCGGGAGCTGGGCATGTGGTGACAGAGGTGTGCTCATTTAGGCTATAATGATTCAGGCTATTTTTGGCAGAGGAGATATTTGAGATTTTTGAGCACTGCTGACGCTGCACGGCCCAAGCATCATTGACTATATAAATCATGCTCTCAAACACGTGTGCCAACATCCCCAGATCTATTATAATATGACAGACAACAAATCGCGGGAAATCAAAAATTAATTCAGAACAGGGAAAGCGGTTCTGTTTCTCAGGTAACGCAGAACACCGGCGTGCCGGAACATTCATTCACGAGCTCAGATTTCTGCCGTTAAACCGAATATAAAAACCGGCTATTAATTAAAAAGAAAATGACAACGTGAGGTTTGATTCACTTACCCAAGGTCCTCCAAAGAATCAAGAGTATCAGTTAGTTCCATTATAAATTACTCTATCTAACAGCTGTAAATACTGAAACTCTAGGTTGGCATAATGGAGGCGAAGGGACATATTGTAATGGGGTCTTCACAATTACTGTAGGTGACCAGAAACATGCCGGAAACATTTTATCAGTTCTTGCGTTCGCTTTTTATTATTATTGTTATTAATATTATTTTTATTATTATTATTGGCTTCACAAATCATCTTAAAGAAAATATACAATATATTTCAAATAATTACACATTTTATTATAAATGTAATTATTTATTTTATTTTACTTAACAACTCATAATTGTTATCCTACAAAGACTTTATTTAACATAATAAATTCTGATTTTAATTAGCATTTTGTGTTGGATTTTTAATTTACCCTTTATTTTATCACGTATTATCTACATAATTATAAGTGAAACAGTTTTGAACTGGCATCTGCTGGTCAAGCGTTTCTGTGATCTGCGCTGTGGTTCCAGTCCTGCAGGCGGCGCTGTGGCCGCGTACAGACTTATGTAGATGCACAAGAGCTCAGAGAGTGAATGAAAAAATAAACTCGTTGCAACTACACATATATTGATCAGATATTTATGCACAAAAGATGTACCGAGGTACGTCAAACCCGGACTATCGCCGGCCACCGGTACCCCCGTCAGGGTTCGGACACCCCGCAGCATCTTTTGGACCTCCGCCATTCTGCTCTCCTTTCGGGGTTCCTCCGGGGCCTCGGTACTGTTCTCCTCCGCCCGGTCCTCCTCCTCCGGGACGCCCGTACGGAACAGGGAATGACAACTACAACAGGGAATCCTTTTACGAGGTTCGTGTTTTTCCGTCCAGTCATAAACCCAATCAGCATTTTCTTTTCGCAGCATTGGCTACATCCACTATTTATAAATTTAATTTATTGCATATATCCAGTATCTTTGAATTCACTGTAAGAAATACATTTTCAGTGCAGTGCATGAAAGTTTAATAAACTAGTATTGCATGTTGGTAATTGAAAGGCAATTTCAAGCAGTGTGACATGTCTTGCTTCATTTAAAACTACTTAAAGCATGCATTTACAATGACATTCATTTGTTTGATTGATTAGTGACCTGCAAATATGTAAATACTTTGTCATACTTTGCTTAAAAATGTAGGGTTTAAAGACTATTCTTTCTAGGTTTAAATCACATAAATCTCAATGAAGATTTTCACTGTGATCTCAGACTTTTGTACTGGATATTATATGAATCTTGTATCTTTATATGAATATGGACAAGTTACTTGTCAGCAGTGTTGGGAAGGTTACTTTGGAAATGTAATAGGTTACAGATTACAAGTTACCCTATTTAAAATGTAATAGTAGTGTAACTTTTTCAATTACTTTATTAAAGTAATGTAACTAATTACTTTTGATTACTTTTTGATTACTTTTCAAAATCTCCAATAAATGTTTATTTGCAACTGTTAATCATCTTCAAACATTTACACCATTCAGGTTTAACCTTACAGCAGTGTTCAATACTGTCAGACTTTTACAATCCTTCATCACTTGAATTAAGATGATCAAATTTGAACACATGTCTGCATGTCTGAATCCGGATGCCCCCTTTGGATTTGACGGGGAAGTCGTGGCCTAATGGTTAGAGAGTCGGAACTCCCAATCGAAAGGTTATGAGTTCGAGTCCCGGGCCGGCAGGAATTGTGGGTGGGGGGAGTGCATGTACAGTTCTCTCTCCACCCTCAATACCACGACTTAGGTGCCCTTGAGCAAGGCACTGAACCTCCAACTGCTCCCCGGGCGCCGCAGCATAAATGGCTGCCCACTGCTCTGGGTGTGTGTTCCGAACCAGTGTGTGTGTGTGTGTTCACTGCTCTGTGTGTGTGCATTTTGGATGGGTTAAATGCAGAGCACAAATTCTGAGTATGGGTGACCATACTTGGCTGAATGTCACTTCACTTCACTTTAATTTCCACATGGGGCGGACTGGGATAAAATTTCAGACTGGGAAATCTCAAACTCATACAAACAAATTCATGGACAACACTATTTTTTGTATGGACCTGATATAAAAAAAGATTTAAATCTTTAGTTTGGGGACATGCAAAATAATTAAAAGTTCTCTCCTGAACTTCACCTTTACTTCATTTCTTTTTTCTTTTCAGTCTCTTTATTTTGCCCTGTTATCCATCTACCTCATGACTTTAACACTCAAGATTTAACAAAACTATACTTTCTAAATTGCCTACATGTCAAATTTTCCCTCACAAAAATTAACTGCTTTTATTACGTAAAAGTACAGTAACCATGTTTTTTTTTATTATTATTATTGCAAATGGATTACCATTTGTATTTATTTTTAAATACATAAATATGTAAATTTGTGGCATGGTTTAACAACAGTAACCTTTGTCTCTGAATTTATAGCAAATATTAAAACTTTGCATATGCATTGATTCAAGTGTACTTTTGATATATTTGTCCAAAATGTGGCATATTCCGTCCGTGTTAGGCAATAGCAATCCCGTTTTTATGACTGGATTCTACTAACCAGACTATGTTTCTGCATCGCGGAAATTATAGGGCCGTACGTCTCAGAATAGTCAGTTCAATTTGGGAAAGAAATCAATTACATCTGTATGTGGATGTGTGTAAATATTCAAATGTAATCCCCACTGTAATCTTTAAAATTTTCAGAAGTAACTGTAATTTAATTACTCATTTTTTCTTAGTAACTGTAACTGATTACAGTTACATTTATTTTGTAATTAAATTACGTAATTAAGTTACATGTAACTAGTTACTCCCCAACACTGCTTGTCAGTGTGTAGTGATATTAATATTTCTTTCATTCCTGTCTTTCTCCTGCAGAACCGACCCTTCACCAGCCCCACTACTGACCAAAGTGGGTCCACGCTGATCAGCTCTCTGCTCACACCTTCAAATCAAAATCAGATTGGTCACTCTTCTCAAAACTGGTCAACCAAAAGTATAGATGATCAAAACCAAGAAGTCAGGTATCAGGAGCTAAACAAGGAGCTTTTCTATGTTTAATCTGAATTGTGTCATAATTGCTAACCATGCATTGAATTTAAATACAGATGTATTATTTAAAAAAATTAGACTTGGAAAGATTCCCTTGTGCTCACCAAGGCTGTATTTATTTAATCAATAAATACAGTAAAAACAGTAATATACTGAATTATTATTACAATTAAAATAATTGACTTCTATTTTAATATTTATATATTTTAAGTAATTTATCACTTTGACAGCAGCCATTACTCCAGTCTTCAGTGACACATGATCCTTCAGAAATCATTCTAATATGCATATTCGACACTCAAGTAACCTTTATTATTATTATCAATGTTGTATGTGTGTATGTTTGTGTGTGTCTATGTCTGTGCATATAAAACTGTTAATTAACCCTAAATCCATTTCCATTGTGTTTCAATAAAGGAAAAAGGCAGAAGAGTTTCTCCGAATCCTGAAAGCAAGTGACCGCATTGAGCTGCCAGGAGATAAAAATGACAGTGGCACAGGAGACAAGCATCCAAGCCAAACGCGGAGTCGGAGCAGAGGGAGGAGCCGTCCACGCAGTCGCAGCAGGAGTCACGGAAGGAGCCGGGGTCTTAGTCAATCTCGGAGTCGTGGAAAGAGTCGTGCTCGCAGCAGAACACACAGCCGTAGTCGCAGCCGAGGTAAAAGCCGCACAAGGGCCAAAAGTCGTGCAAGGAGCCGTAGCCGCAGTCGTAGTCTCGGGAAGAGCGGAGCGCACAGTAAGAGTCAGTCACGCGTGAGCCCCAGCCAGACAAAACAGTCTTCCAGAGGGACTGTTGAAGGCTCTGTCAGCACCAGCAGTGGAATAAGTCTTGGTGGTAGTGCCATGCCTGATCAATTTCATGGACTAAGACAGATCCTACAGAACAAAGATCTAGACAAACACCTGCCTTTGGTCAAGAATGCCCTCCTTAGTAACCAGGTGCATAACACTATCTCTGTAAGTTTTGAGTTTGAGTTTCTATATTTTTTGGTTAATGGTTCAATGACATGATGTTTATTAAAGCTACACAATGTAACTTTTTTTTTTTAATAAAACAATGTTATTAATGAGACTGTCCAAAAAAGCCACCTTCCAAACCATTTTACACGAATCCACTTTCATAAACCTGTCATAATATTAAAGTTTTACAATATAATATAAATATTTTTTAGGGAAATGCATACAAACGTCATTCCCACATGCTTGTCATGTCATTTCCATACGCAGAGAAAAGTATCTTAGGTTGTGGGTAGCATAAACAAGAAATCTTGACCATAAATCATGGAAAACCTCCATGGAATCACCAGTTGTAAAAACAAAAAATATTAAAAAAAACATATCATGCACCTAAAAATTAATTATTAATTTAATATTAATTAATGTTAATTTAATATGAGCATGGTTATTAATTATTTTTTTTAAAAGTTAATATTTTAGTAAATATTTAAGATTTTTGTTGGATCTTTTGAAAATTCTTGAAACCCTTATTAAGTAGTTTGACATAACCTTTTATTAATGTAAAAAACACTTATGTGATATTTATGATTTTTTTAAATGTATTTTTGTAAAAGAATTTGTACTTTTTTTTAAATACTGATTAAGATGTGTTCAAGGTCAAATATATTTTTACCTTTATTTTGACACTTTAACAGTCAATACATTTGAACTTTAACCCTCTCAGGCTCAAATTAAGTTTTAGTAACTTTAGTAACCTTTAGTAAAGTTTTTAGTACTCCAGATACATAAAATATGTATCTGGAGTAATAAGGTTTTTAGTTTTTAACTGTTGCAAATCAGCAACGCCTGCCTTGAGAGGGTTAAATCAACTTGAATGCAAAGGGTACACTTTTAGGAACTAGGAACTTACTAGATTTTTAAGAGGCCTTTTTTTTATTTGTTGTTGATTCTTATCATTGTTGTTTATTTCATCTTGTTGACTTCCAGACCATTTAAACTCCCATCATTTTCTCGACATGTAATGTGAATTCTCCTTCCTTGTCTACACAGAATACTGATGACACAATGGGAATGTTTCTGGCAAATCAGTATGCAGTTAGAGGCTTCCACAACCCAGAACCTGAAATCTCTGCTGAACACTGCTATGGTTCCCTGCTTCCTCACGAGAGGGCTGGCGGAGACAGCGGCAGCTTTTCCAATATCTTATCCTGGAACACACCCAACCAGCAGCCTGAAACCAAGCCTGCATTCCAGAGTGTTGAAGATGAAGAGAAATTCCTATATGGAGAGGAAGAGGAGCGATCCAAACCTCAGGCTGTGACGGTTCCGTTGGCCCAGACGAGATCTGTGAGGTCTCCGGTTCATCATCTTAGTAAAGAACAGCAGACTCTCAGTCTTCAGGAACCCAAAGTGCATGCCATGCCTGCTAGCGTGCAGCCCGCTGCTTCTGGCACCACAAAAGTCTCTCCAGAGGAATGCGAGAAGGTGAGAACCCTCCTGAGGGCCATTGGCCTGAATCCAAGCATGTCTGACATCTGTAAAATGGCTGCCAGACTAAAAGAAAAAAAGGGAGAACAAGGAGTTCCAGCCTCGCTCTCGATGCTCAAACCAGCCCTGGAGGCGTTGCAAGCACTGTCCAGAGGTCAGAACCAGCATGATTTCTGCTTTTTAGTTGTCACTTTCATCTAAAGTGAAACTTGAAAGTTTGATAAAGACCAAGCACTATCAACTATTGAAAATATTACGATCACTTCAGCAGAGTTAGAGTTTTGAGTACTGAATATTCTCTCCATATCAGTGGGAGGTTTTTAAAACTTTTAAAAAAGTATTTTCAAAAGGGTTTCAAAAATGATCATGTATAAAGCTAAGCAGGCTGAAATTATAATTAATTGAAATCTGTAATTGGTTGGAATTAATTTGCACTTTTAAGCTGCAGAATTGTGTCAGGAGATTCTTGTAAGTGTATTTTAGGAGCCTGCATTGCATCATAGCCGTTGTTTAGTTCTTGATGTTTGTCAGCTATTTGAAGAAATGATAAAAAGACCTAGAAGACTTCGCAAGAACCTTGAGCTTGGAATGCATTCAAGTTTTAGTGTCTGTTTTCAGCATCCAAAACAGATGACAGTAGGAGTAATCGCTCTGGAAGCAGCCATTCTCATCAAGAGTCCAAGCGTGAGGAGAAGGTATGAGGAGTCTGGAAATCTGCCTGGCATCTCAACTCTTAAAGACTCAGTATTATGTCAAGCTAACTGTGAACACTCTTCACTGTTTTAGAAGATGGATGAGAAGGAGCGAGACACACGAGAGAAACAGATTCAAAAGAAAAGGAAGGAGTACCTGGTGAAGGAACTGGAGGGTCTGCTGAAACAGGAAGGTATTGATTGAGTCCTTCAACTTGAGCAACACATCTAAAGAAGTTACTTAAAGATGTGATTTCAGCTGCCTCGCTAATGTCCACTGGACTTAAATTAGCAAATGCTGAATGCGAATATTTACATTTTATGTATAAATAAGAAAAATGATCATGATCCAGATCTTTAAAATATCACAGAATGCTTTTGAACCAATGATACTTGTTCTTTTGGTTCAATTTATTTAAGTATCAACATGTATCTTGATTGTAGGTGGGGGTGATTTGATCCCGGTGATAGGTTTCTTCTGCCAGCGCTGTGAGGAGTTCTTCAGCGATCTGAACAGTGCAGAGAGACATGTAGAAAGTCACAGCCGCAAGGACAGGAACAAGGTGGCACTATAAATGCCATTTTCATCACTTACTCTAATCTGGAACACAGAATACTGAATTGTGGGAAAGAAACATCAGCTTTTTTCTCTTGTCTTTGCAGACAACAGGGTCACAGGAGCAGCACAGGGATGCTAAGAGACATGAAGACCAGCATCACTCATCATCTCACAGACGAGACAGCACACACAGTAGGCCTGAGAGGTCGACATCCTCACGGGTCTTCCAGGACCAGAGGGAACGCAGTCCTGACAGAAAGCACCCCAGAGATGAAAGAAGCGCTCATTCTACAGATATCAAACTCAAAAACGAGCCAGAGGGCAAAGACTGTAAAGAGGAGAGTAAAGACAAATACAAAGTGAAAAAGGAAAAAACTGTTGGCGACGATGATGCAGAATCAACAAAGAGTGAGAAAAAGAAAAAGAAGAAGAAGAAAATGAAGAAAAAAGAAAAGAAGAAAAAAAAGGACAAGAAAAAAGCAGAGGGTGATAAGGATTCACCTTAGTCAGTCTACTTCTAAAAGCATCAGCTGTAGCTGCACTGCATTTCAATCAGCAGTCACTGGTGAGTCTTCTCTGGTTGAAGGCCTAAATATGATGTAAATGTTGTTATGCATCCTGTAGATGATACTCCAATCGCATACAGCTTCACGTACATAGAGACACTTTTAGCATGTTACATTTAAATGCGATCAACCAGAGATTTAAAACCTAAAACTCCAGAACTTTCTAGAAATGTGCAGACATTCTGGTCGTATATCCAGCCCAACCATTTGTCATTGTCCCATAAACAGTATTCCACACACCAAACATGCTGCAGCGTTCTTGCTCTGAAGAATGTAAACATTCATAGTAGGATTGAAAAAGTTTATGCAGTAATAAAAGGTTTTTGGATTAGAGATTGGTGGTCAGTGGTTTCCGTTTGCTTTGTAACCCTCATGTAAATGCCAGTTGGTTAAATAAATTAGACCTTTTTTCTGTTTATTATATTTTCATGGTTAATTGTCTTTTTTTGTGTCTTTAACTATAAGCTACTGTGCTCCAAGCTGTACATCCATTTAAGTTTTTCTCTTCTAAATATCGATGACTCTCTGCATCATAATGTCTTACAAAATGTCAAATAGAGAAAAACCTTAATACCACTTAATTACAGCAATAAGAAAATCACGGTTCATGACTGTGACTTTAACTAAAGGCTAATTTTATAAAAGGAATAAAAATGCATTTACCAAACATGGGGTCTTTCAGTGTCACTGTCACACTCCTGACAAATGAAAATCAACTTTGTTCCCTGCCATAGGAATGCATTTATAACAGTATAGTTGCTATAAATAGATCATGTGTTTAGTTCTCTTTAAAGGACCAATCACATAGTGTGAATCTACAAGTATCCACATGTCTCTAGTCCATCAATTAACTTGTGAAGACCTTAATGGATTTGCTTCGTAGATAACACACAGCTTGTTAATGGTCTTAATGACTTGTGGATTATTGTGTTTTTATCAGCTGTTTTAACTCATTTTGATGGCATCCATCACTGCAGAGTATCCATTGGTGAGCAAGTAATGTAAAGCTGTTCCAATGAGGAAACAAACTCATCTGCATCTTGGGTGGCCTAAGTGCATGCAAAAATGACAAAATTTTTTTGTTAGCTATTCTTTTAACACTTTGAAAATGCGGTCTCATTCGTTAAAAGCAAAAGATGCAAAACATCTGTCTAGTACAAATTTACAATGAAAAACAATGTGAAAGCAGTGCAGTGGAATTCAAAAATGCCTTCTGTGTGAACAAACCCTAATTCTGTAAAGAGTAAATAGAGATTTTTGCCTTTATTCTTAAGCAGTATTTCATCATATTTAATGTTTAAAAACAATGACTTGGGGCACAGTGGACCATAAACCTCTCAAGCAGCAAATTTTAAAATACATTTTTCAATAATCTGCAATTGGCACTCTTCAAAGGCATGCTGGCCCCATGTCTGGTTTGTACCTTCTAATAAACTTCTAAGCAACATTCAATTTTACAAGATGAAAAAAAAAATACAGGAAGACAGCAGGTCTCCAATACTGGGATTTTTCCACATCTACATTAGAGCCCTCATACCCGGAATGTACAATAACTTTTCCATAAGAAAACTGTACAACAGTGACGAAGATTAAAAAAAGGGAAAAAACCAATAGAAATAATCCTTAAATAATAATAATAATAAAAACAGACATTAAATTACTGAAAAAAAAAATCTGGAAATATAAAGTTTCATTCATTTGGAGTGTAGTAGAACGTGCAAAAAAAATCTTGTTTGCTGCTGGTTGGTTAATGTGTGTACATGTGTTATATAAGTGTGTTCAAACCTTTTATTTAAATTAATATAGCCAATTATTTTGTCAAGTGGAGCACAAAATCTGGACTGCTAATATCTTACAGCACCTGTTTATAGAGATTGTTCTATGCTCTTCTATTAACTTTGGCTCTACGTCTGTGTGTTTTGGGGACATACGGAGGATGGTCGCAGAGTTGAATGGCTCTATGTTTTCTGTCAGTGGCAAATATGTTAGCAAACAGTGAATTCAGATAAATGGAGAGACAGATTTGGTATGTGCTAATGAAAGGCTACTGCAGGTTTATATTTTGTGTGTGCATATAACAGAGGGCCTACCTCTGGTTCACATCAACCAAAGGAGTGTTCAAATAATGTGGCATTGACCTCTTTATGTTTGTGTGTGTAAATGCTTCTAGTCACAACATTACAAAAGTAACATTGACAAAGTTGGCACATTATACAGTCTCCTGACTCACATATCTCTTATTCTCAGGCTCATTCTTACACAAACACACACATAAACAGGCTTGCGAGTGCAAGTGAAGAAATGTCCCTTCAACAGGACACAGGTCCATTAGGAGATACTTCAAACGGGACATTCAGCACATCGGGCTGAGCCTGAGACGTTGGGGTCATACTGCCGAGTGATGACCGGCGTCTCTCCAGAGTCTAAGAAACATCATCACTTCCTCTGGGAGCGAGTCAGTTGTTAGCTTCTTAAGGCAGGACTGTTGCTGCTGCTGCTTTTGTCAGTTTCTTTGAGTCCATCTTTAATCAGAGCAGAAAAGACCTGCAGGATGGAGAAAAAAAAAAGAAGAGAGAAGAAGCCCATTTAAGTTTCTGTAACTTTAGACTTATGTCTTTCATTTTTATTAAAACAGGCATTTTCTTTTTGTTGTACAAAGATCATATTAAATCTAGCTTGGAAACATTTAAACATGCATTTATCATTTGATTTCATCTCACCTGGTTCCACCGGCGGTTGTTACTGATCATCTGTGTGTTTGCGATGCAGGAGAAGAGTGTGTGTGCAGGAGTGTTTTCAGGCAGCCGAGAAAGGAACTGTGCACTGTGGATGAAATCCATCTGCAGTAGAACATCCTGGTACAGTCTCAGAATTCCCAGTCCTGTTCGGAATAACGCCTCCTCTCCATCTCGGCAAAACACATCCCAAACACGACATGCCACATCCAGCGGTAACGACTTGCTGTACAGAGTGAAGATCCTGAGAGCAGGGCAGATAAAAGTGGGAAGAGAGAATTCTGCTTGAAGTGATACAAATACTCAGATGCTCTTTGTTTTTGCAGATGGAAACTGTAAGGAATTTAACCATTATTAAAAGGTTCCAATAACAATTCAATTCACAGTATTGAAGAAAAAAAATGAAAATATCTATTAATAATAACATAGAAAGTCTTTTTTATAGGCAGAAAACATGTAATCCAGTAACTAGCCTAAACAAACTTTTCCTGGAATTTTTTTTATTTATTACCATTACCATAAAAATATTTAGTATCAAAACGGTTTGATAAATTCAGAAGGATAGTATATAGCATATTAGAATGTTTTATAAAGAATCAGGTGACATCAAAGTCATTCGTTTGGGAATTAGACTGCACTTGTCTGGTTGTTTCCAGAATTTAAATTATTAAATGGATCCGGTTCTTGTTTCCCAACACTATTAATTAGATTCAGCCACGCTAAACTTGCCTAAAGCTTCCTTTATTTAAGAGAAAAATGAATGAATTTCCCCTCACAGGAGAGCATAAAAGCAGCGCTAGGGGGCAATAAAGAGCTACTGGAGGAAAACTATTTATGAATCTCTCCTCTCTGATTTCAATACAAACAAGGAAAAGAAATACAGAGAGTAGAGGAATGAACAAACAGCAGGAAGAGAGACTTTAAGAGCAGATTTACCAGTCTATGAGGTAAAAATCAGGCGTCAAGCTGTTGTTCTGAAAGTGCTGGAATAGTTTGGGAAGGTTCTCCTCAAAAAACACCTCAAATGCTGCAAAATACTTCAGCATCTTGGAGAAAAACAAAAGTATCACTTCAGTATAGAGCAGAACTCAAGCATGACCAAAAGCACAACATCGAGTGTGTAAGATGAAAGGAATGTTTGTCAGCAGATAGTGACTTTTGGGAGTTCTAGGTTCAGAGTTTTTTTACTCCCGAGTTTCTCTGGCAAATTAAATCTTTAAGTGGGTCAACAGATGGTTGGAATAAATGCTGATTGAAACGCAGACACAACGCTCCCTCTATTTTAAGAGCTAATGTAGGTGCTGTAGCAGGTCTACTACAAATATATTTGATGTGTGTACCAGGTCATGGTCCACTCTGAAGAAGGCCATCTGGCATGGTTTGTTAAGGAGGTTGGCAAAGGCAATGAAGGCATCGGCTTCCTCCAAATTCAGAATTAGAACAGCAGCAATGAAGGACATCCCCTGAACCTGAAACATGCCACATACATGTCAAACACTAAATGAAGGAAATCCCTGAACCGGGATGATTCATTCATGTCATCCACGATGGTACTTACATAGCCAACATCAGGTCTGTAACACGTGTACGCCCCCAACAAACTGTGCAATATATCATGATATGGTCCACCCTGATAGAAAGAGAGAGGGGAAAAATTGGTCATAATGGAAACAATATAAAAACAGACAATATTATTACTGTATTTTTCGTACTATAAGTCGCACCTGAGTATAAGTCGCATCAGTCAAAAAATACGTCATGATGAGGAAAAAAACATATATAAGTCGCACTGGACTAGAAGTCGCATTTATTTAGAACCAAGAGAAAACATTACCGTCTACAGCCGCGAGAGGGCGCTCTATGTTTTCAGTGTACAGTCGTGGCCAAAAGTTTTGAGAATTACATAAATATTGGAAATGGGAAAAGTTGCTGCTTAAGTTTTTATAATAGCAATTTGCATATACTTCAGAATGTTATGAAGAGTGATCAGATGAATTGCATAGTCCTTCTTTGCCATGAAAATTAACTTAATCCCCAAAAAACCTTTCCACTGCATTTCATTGCTGTCATTAAAGGACCTGCTGAGATAATTTAAGTAATCGTCTTGTTAACTCAGGTGAGAATGTTGACGAGCACAAGGCTGGAGATCATTATGTCAGGCTTATTGGGTTAGAATGGCAGACTTGACTTGTTTAAAGGAGGGTGATGCTTGAAATCATTGTTCTTCCATTGTTAACCATGGTGACCTGCAAAGAAATGCGTACAGCCATCATTGCGTTGCATAAAAATGGCTTCACAGGCAAGGATATTGTGGCTACTAAGATTGCACCTAAATCAACAATTTATAGGATCATCACGAACTTCAGGGAAAGAGGTTCAATTCTTGAAGGCGGCGGCTTCAGGGCGTCCAAGAAAGTCCAGCAAGCGCCAGGATTGTCTCCTAAAGAGGATTCAGAATTCAGAATTGCAGAGCTTGCTCAGGAATGGCAGCAGGCAGGTGTGAGCGCATCTGCACGCACAGTGAGGCCAAGACTTTTGGAAGATGGCCTGGTGTCAAGAAGGGCAGCAAAGATGCCACTTCTCTCCAAAAAAACATCAGGGACAGATTGATCTTCTGCAGAAAGTATAGTGAATGGACTGCTGAGGACTGGGGTAAAGTCATATTCTCCGATGAAGCCCCTTTCCGATTGTTCTGGAAAAATCTGGAAAAAGGCTTGTCCGGAGAAGAAAAGGTGAGCGCTACCATCAGTCCTGTGTCATGCCAACAGTAAAGCATCCTGACACCATTCATGTGTGGGGTTGCTTCTCATCCAAGGGAGTGGGCTCACTTACAATTCTGCCCAAAAACACAGCCATGAATAAAGAATGGTACCAAAACACCCTCCAACAGCAACTTCTTCCAACAATCCAACAACAGTTTGGTGAAAAACAATGCATTTTCCAGCACGATGGAGCACCGTGCCATAAGGCAAAAGTGATAACTAAGTGGCTCGGGGACCAGAATGTTGAAATTTTGGGTCCATGGCCTGGAAACTCCCCAGATCTTAATCCCATTGAGAACTTGTGGTCAATCCTCAAGAGGCGGGTGGACAAACAAAAACCCACTAATTCTGACAAACTCCAAGAAATGATTATGAAAGAATGGGTTGCTATCAGTCAGGATTTGTCCCAGAAGTTGATTGAGAGCATGCCCAGTCGAATTGCAGAGGTCCTGAAAAAGAAGGGCCAACACTGCAAATACTGACTCTTTGCATAAATGTCATGTAATTGTCGATAAAAGCCTTTGAAACGTATGAAGTGCTTGTAATTATATTTCAGTACATCACAGAAACAACTGAAACAAAAATCTAAAAGCAGTTTTGCAGCAAACGTTTTGAAAACTAATATTTATGTAATTCTCAAAACTTTTGGCCACGACTGTATACTACAGGAGCACTGAGCAGCATAGAGTGCCCTCTCGCGGCTGTAGACAGTAATGTTTTCTCTTGGTTCATGTCTCTTAGTTCATTTCTCTTGGTTCATGTCAAATTAATTTTGATAAATAAGTCACACCTGACTATAAGTCGCAGGACCAGCCAAACTATGAAAAAAAGTGCGACTTATAGGCCGGAAAATACGGTATATAATTTCAGCACCAAAACACTTGTTATTACCTTCTGGAATATGTAGAGAGAGGGGAAAGTTCTGGAAATATCCAGCTTGATTAAATCCAGACTCGACTCTCTGTCTGCCAGTGACACTCCACATTCTAATCAATTAAAACCAGATAAAGTCATCAGTCAGGCTATAGCTGGTTGACAGAGCTAAAAAGAAAATCTATATTTTTCCCCCTCTTATTCTCCAAGAAGTCCCTTATCTCAACTAGCCTGCATTTGTTTGATACAATTAAAAAAAAAGTAACAGTGAAATATTTGTACAATTTAAAATATCTTTTTCTATTTTAATATCGTTTAAATTGTAATTTATTTTCATAGTGTTCTTCAGTGTCACACAATCCTTCAGAACTTGATACTTGCAAATCATGAGACAAGGCAGTATGCAAAACGTCTATAATGGCTCATAAAGAGCATATTTCTTTACAGTATTGACTTTGTTTAGAGTAGAGATTAAATGATTATTGCGCCCCATTCTGCTCCCTTTTTTGCAGCGCTGTGCTTTCCTTCCTCCATAAAAGCCCAATTTCCCGTTCAAATCAGTAAAACATGCTACATGACATTTGCATAATGGGACATGCTTTATTTATAAAAGTATATTTATTCATGTTTTTAAAAGCATGAAAGAGAACTTTCGCTGCTCCTCGGGAAGAGATATGCGCTTAGAGATGGAACACGGACATGTAAAGTCATCGTTTAGCTCAAGGTGCGCGCCTAAATGGTCAAATACACGCAAAAATGTGTCAAAATGCTGCGCTTAGTGATTATTCATATATACCTTCGTCGGTCATGTAATAAATGAACGTAAAGAGTTGAATGAAAATACATGTGTTACGGTAATTTGGATCCGTGCGGCTCTTAAAGTAACAGCGGGCTATTTTCCTGCTGCGACTGTGTGCTTATTAATCAAACAACAAAAGACAAATTTATAAATCACACACTGCTCTTGACTGAAGGACTTTTGTAGCTTTAAGAAACAAAAAAGTTAAATTCTTACAGTGAAGACTGCCGTTTTATTTTACATTTGAATATTAATTTCTGTAATAGGCTGTAAACTGCTTGATACTTGCATAAAATAAACATTAAAGCACAGTTTGTTTTATTTGTTTCTTTTTAGTCTATTGTATTTGTTCTTTGACTTTTTATTATTGACAGTTTAATTATTTTCAGTAATTTTCACTAATTTTGTGGAATTTTTGTTTGTTTGTTTGAAATTCCGCTGGTCTCTACGGTGTAGATGTCATAGCAACCATAATTACAGAAAATACATATTTGATATGTATCACTTTCTTAAAATAAATCACTCAAATAAAGTTTTGGTCATATGGCCCCCTCATAATTGTGTTAAATAATCGTGATTACAATATTGACCAAAATAATCGTGATTATGATTTGTGCCTTAATCGAGCAGCCCTAATGGATATGTTGTTGATATGTTTCTGGTTTATTGATATTGTGTGATGCAGTTCAGGCTGCTTTTAATGGAAACCAGCACCTGACACCAACACACACACTGGCAATGTAAACACACTCTTATTCACCTCAATCTGGATTCACTTTCACTTTCAAAGAAAGGATTATTTGATTACTTCATTCTGTGATGTAGATTAGTTCGCAGACAGGTTAGTGAAAAGCACAAAAAGAACAAACAGACCTTCATTTTCATTAACTGAACTCATCTCACTGAAGCTCCTCCACTTCTCTTTGGCTCTGGACAGGAAGATCTCATACAGCTCTAAAACACAAAGACACAAGCACAACTGCTGTGACAAATGCAACAACTGCTTCCCTGTCAAAACACTTCCATCTGTGTTTGTTTGTGTCAGACTGATGTTACACACGGCCAGAGGGCCACAGATGATCAAGACAAACCAAACCAATCACCACAGTTACCTGGGGTGATGTTGAGCTCATTTCCGATGGCGAGGATCCAGACCTTCCCGCGGACGCTGGGCGGGACGCCCTGCCACCAGAGGTCTCGTACACGCCGTGTGTTACGCCTTTGTCATAGCAACAGAGCACATCATTACATTAAAAGGCATGAATAAATCCACTTATATGGATATATATGGATGGGACACTTACATGCTTTCCCAATTAGGCAGGACTTCCATGTTCCAGATCACCATGGCATTGGCGATGTTCTCCTCCTGTCGGTATCGCTCCTTCATTTGACGTTTTTTCTTCTGTGCTTCTTTCATCTCTAAGCAAAAGAAGACCAAGATATTGTGTGTGCGCATAAGCAGCAACATTAATGCGACAACAATTTGTGTTTGTGTGAGAGGGGCAGCTGTGTGAGGGGGTTTAACACAGGGGCGTATGGATAACAGATCAAGTGTCAAATGTCATTATAATTGCAAATACACTAATAAATGTCTGCAAAAAGAGACACGTTACTCACCCCTTCTCTTGGCCCCTGCAACCATCTCACTGTATTCTTGCCGGTGTCTCTGAGATTCCTCTTCTGATTTAGCTGGCAGGTTCCTAAAAATACAAGAAGTCTTTGAACCAACATAAACACAAAAAACCTTCACCCAAATATGCACTAAGAAGTCTCTGATGCAAGGCTGCTCTTATTTGATCAAAAATTTAATTTAAATGAAGAAATTAAAAAAAAAAATTTTTTTTTTTAATAGAATTGTACATTTATTGTAAATTGAATAACAAAACCAAATCTGCTGCATGAAACTAAAAACAGGAAACTAGGGACAATCTCTGCTTTACACATAAAAACTGATCATCAGTTATATATAACGAGAACTTTCTGAAACGCGTTCAAGATTTCAAGAAAAGATTTGTCCATGTTTTCATTGGTACAACTCCAGTAAGTTGTTTTGGGGTGTTAAATTTTTACATTACAACCATCTCATTCAGGTGTGAAATCTACCTGGTTACACCTCTGGGTCCAACAATAATTATACAAAAAGCCAATTTTCAATTAACAACTACGCAAAGCACATAATGTTCTGATACAATTATGAGAATATTGGTCACAAAACCTGCTTTTCAGGTTTATATGCACACATTTGGCATGACGGCTTGAGTTTCACCAGCAGTGCCCAGGGAATTTGGGTAAATATTTGATTAAATGGAAGCTTGCAGCACACGAAGCAGTGCATTATGGGACCTGTAGTTCATGTTTCACACTTACGGAGGCCTGTCTTCCAGAATAAGAGCAGTTGTGGACAAAGGCTCAAACTCCAGATTCTTGCGTCTCATTGGCTGAAGGTGAGTGGGTGGCCCTGACTCATACTCCTTAAAAAAACATTAAAAATCATTATTAAAAAGTCACTATAGTCACAATAGTCATTATGAGATTACAGCAGGTCTGTGTCTACAATTTCTCAGCTGCCACACATATCCGGAGGAGGTATACTTTGGTCATGAGATTCCCACATGCTAAGAGTGAAAGAGCCAAAGGCAATGGCCTTAATGTTAACCCATATTATAACTGAACCACAAACAGCAAGATTCCAATACAGGCCAACCAGGGAAATAAAACATTTACATTCACATAGTAATGGCACAAACATCAAGGCTGTGGTTCAATTTATGTGTATACATACTGGACAAAGCCACAAACTCATTATTTAGGTCTGTTAGTCAGACTTTGCAACAAAAAAAGACATCCTTGCACATTTTATGTGAAGCATTAGAAACTTAATGTAACCATGCTGTTGAAAGACATTATATGATGTTAAAAGGTTAAAGTACATAAATACACAGACACGGTCAGTAAGAATTCTGTTAACTGTGTTTAGATGTTATATGTACTTTTAATACACTTAATTTAAGAAACAACAATCCTTATAGAAAAGAGGAGGATCTGAAGCTCGAGTTCATCTGAGGTCTTTCTCTGGAATACAGAGAGACACCTGCAGAGTGTGGAGGGCGAACGAAGCGCAAATCCAGAGCTGAAAACAACACCGCTCAGTCATCATTTAATGAAGGACAAAAGTAAAGCCAGCTGCACACACACACACATAATGTCCAAGCTAGCCCCACACACAATTCTCTCTCCTGACTGACACACAAAATTACGCTGAGTTTCCAGCAGTAATTTCAATCCTTATTTATTTCACAGACTCGGTCTCTTTTGTTTTTTCTTCCTCCTCTTTCTCGCCCTTTCCCTAACCCTCTACAGCAGATACTGGTTTGCTATATTTTCTCTGCACAAATAAGGGTATGAACTTCAGTGTTTCTGGTCATGGAAACAGTGCTACTGTTTCTTGGGTTATACACTCTTTAAGGAAATATTCACCCAAATAGGAAAACTATGTCATAATTTATATATATACTGTACATACACACACACACACACACACACACACATATACATATATATGTATATGGATGTGTGTTGTGTGTATGGTAAATATATTTAGGATTAGGGTCAATACGATTTTATAAATAAATAATATGTTTATTTAGAATACAAAATAATGAGAATGCAAAATAATGATTTACAGTAAAGACATTCATAATGTTACAAGAATTTTATTTAAAATATTTTCTGTTCTTTTGAACAACAAATATACAATGGTTTCCACAAAAATATTAAGTAAAAGCTAAATATTAAACTATTTTCAACATTCGTCATAAGAAGAAATGTTTTTGAGCATATTATTAAGATTTCTGGAGGATCCCTTGTCACTGAAAACTGAATTAATGCCTGCTGAAAATTCAGTTTTGGCATCAGAGGAATAAATGTATTTTTTTAAATAGATTAAAACAGAAACAGTTGTTTTAAATTTTACTAATATTTTACAACATAACTGCTTTTACTCTATTTTACTATACTTCTAAAATGTTGATATAGGCAACACAAAATCATAATGTTATGATGTAAATAAGCATGAACAATAAAAAAAATCAAATTCAGAGTGATACATTTTAAAATGGCTTATATACTTAATGTTCCACAAAAAAGCAAATCAGACCAGTTTGAAACATGAGTGAGTAAATAAAAATAATTCAAAATTTAGAAAATGTCATTCCTTTAAACCTTACCTGTTGTACGGTTCTAGAGTTTTTCAGAGGGTTGTCCCGCAGTGGAATTTTCCCAAACAGCTTCCATCCTGGAACACTGTGAGATGCTGCGCCCTTTGACTCTTTGGGCTTCCAGGAAAACAAACTCCTTTGAAAACAGACAAGACAGGAAGAGAGACCAAAAGAGGGACTATTCAAAAACACATGCCACATCATCTTATAAGAATAAAAGAGAGAGATTCCAAAAGAGTTCATTAAGTCCTCATAGCCTGTGAAATAAGAGGCTAAAATATGACAAGCATTAAACTTAAGTTCAGACTATGACCATAGGGAATTAAGATCTAGGACAGCTCAGGTCTAAGGATTTAATGCGCTTAACACAGGGATTTCATAGTGCTCGTGGTGATACAGCAGCACCAGCATCGAGTCACAGTCACAGGTGCACTTTACACAAACACACAGCTAATGAGCAGACCCTGCTGTGTAGAACGGAGAGAAGTTCATTAAATCTCTGAACATGCTTTCTGATGGGACAATCAATATAAAGCTGTCTTAATTACACAAAGCCAGTGCGGCAGGTCAATACTGTGCTGAGAGAGATGGATAGGATGCACACACAATAGTGAGGGAGACAGACTAAAAGAAAGTGTGACAAAGGAAGATTTGTTATGTTGTATGGTAGAGCTGGAAAAGAGAAGTTTGTTGCTGTAAAAAAAAAAAAAAAAAAAAGCAACTGAAGATACTGAGTGAGCAGAAACAAAGTCTCAGCAGCAGAACACCACGAAGCCAAACTCATAAAAGCTGACATTAAAATTCCTCTGTGTGTGTGTGTTTTTTTCTAGGCTAAAAGTCTATGTAGGTCTTTGCAGAGACCAAAGCTCCTGGGAAGAGGACTCCCTCTGAACTCTGGTATTGCATTACTGGTGCAATAAGGTGATTTAGACCCAAACGTAACGGAAACAAATCAGATATGAAGTCTGTCTGATATCATGCGGTTTGGTTCTGATGCTGAATTTTGTCTCCATGTAAGACTGAGATGACAAAACGTTATTTTAAATTGTATTTGACTTTGACTTTTTGCTCTAAAACGATAAAGAGCTTCTTCACAGGCAGCTCAACTGTTCAATTAAAAAACGTAGATAATATTTGGAGAAAAAAAATTTCAATAATTCAAGAAAAAGGTTTAAGGAACAAGTCTGATGTGGTGATCGGTACTTTTTCAATTTAACTTACAGGGTTAGTTCACCCAAAAATTCAAATTGGGCTGTGTTTTACTCACCCCCGAGGCATCCTAGGTGTATATGACTTTCATATTTCAAATGAATATTGAAATTAAAATTTGTCTTTGATCTTTCAAGCTCTATCATTACAGTCAGCGGGTGTTGCATTGCTTCAGTCCAAAAGATTTTAAAAGCACCCATCCATGAAAAAAAAGTGTCTCACACGGCTCCGGTGGTTGAAAAAAGCTGACCTCATACATCATTCCCCCAGAACTAATTTGTTTACAACCGTGAGCGCAAGCTAGATTCAAGTGATTATTATATTTTGAATATGGATATTTTACTTACAAAAGCACATCAATTCACTACTTTGTTCACCCCCCGGAAGTACTGTGTGCCCTATGCTTCAGACGTTCAGCCAACGGTCCGTGGGAATGACAACTGAGGCTGACACTATAAAGTAGCCCAATTCTGTGGGAAAACCGCAGACTTTGCAACACTGGTGTTACATACCATGCAGAATTGACGTGCGACATGTAAACCATATTCTTTGCTGTATTTTCCGGTCAAAATAACATGAAAGTTAATTTAGAATTATTCAGCTTTTAAGAAAAAGCAGAAGATATGCTGGTTTCTTATTATATTAATAATGATAATATTACCGTCCCTGTTTTGATTTCAGCAAATCAGTTCAAGCGAGCACTAACAACGTGATATTATTCATGAACCCAGCAGCTCATCAATCCTTAGTGCGTTGTATTAATATTAGTAGAATTAGTAGTGGTAATATCTTTTCATAAAAATTTACAATTACATATTACTATTATTTTTACAGAAACCTTGGATGATCAACAATATCTTAAGTATTACCACCAGTCCCAAGTTCGGTTAAAATGACAAATATGCTTTCATACATGGTTACCAATTTTAGGTCTTATCACTGGAGTTCTATCACTAAATACAGCTTAACTATCATAATATAATGCTTGATTGACTGATTAAGAAGCTAAGATTTAAGAAGCTGTGCCATTTTACAAAGATAAACTGATTTGGTGGAATCATATATATATATGCGTGTGTGTATCAGTCTGGCAAGTAAACAAAAAAAAATGTACTAGCCAATGGCGATTATGTTGCCAAGTTGTGCATAGAGGGTTGAAATTTTAAAATGAGGTTCACTGCAACTCAAGGGACTTGCACACAACTTTCTCTACCTGGTCAGGAACTCAGCAATGCCCTGCCTCTTAGTGCCAAGTGTCTGGTCGTATGAGGCATCAGGGTCCACAGCGACCCTGTCCGGAGCGCTCTTCCGCCGGCTGCCCTCGAATGCTCCAAAATACCCATCATCCCCGGGGCTCAGAGGAGTGGCATCACAGCTGAGGGAGACTGTGTGACCAGAGTTAGTCCGGAGGTTCTGGGGCCTGAAGGGAGGAGGGCCCGTGTCACTGAAATCCTCCTCTGGGCTCGGTTCGGTCTCTGTGTAATCGCTGGTGTTTTCTGCCAGGGGAGAAAAGGACAGCTTGGCACTGAGGTCTGACAGGGTCTCCTCTGAGCTCTCAGCAGTGGCACATGACCTCCCCGTGGAGAGGACACTGTCGCTTTGATGAACAAAGACACAGCTTTCTGGAGAAAGAAGACCACCCACTGCTCTAAAGGGGACTTGAGACAGGGTGTCATAACTGTTCACAATCAACAACCCCCCATTACCCACTTTCACACCTTGGTCTAAAGCAGTCACCTTCCTTTTGAATCCTTCTGCATAATCCAAACACCTCAAATGAGTCGGATCAAGATCCATGTGTTCATGGATAACATCTCCATTAGGCATCTTCATATTCAGCGAGTTTATACCCATAAATGACACTGCAGACTTCGGTTGTGAATTTAAATAGTTTCTGTCAGATTTATTCCAGCACTCAGCTTCGGAAGTCCCTGTAACCCGATCCCCCTCGCCTCCTTCTCCATTCACACACACCATATCCACCTCCAGCTTTCCGGGAAACCCGTTTAATACTCCGGCCCTGTACCCCACCTCCACCGGGGGGAGAGAGGGTAGTCCAGCACCGCCCGGATTCGCATATGCCGAGCTGTAAACAGAACCCTCCCGTGCTCTTTCGGGGTCTGAACCGCAAACGCGTGGTTTGCACTCCTCCCGGTTGTCGTTGACATCGACGGACGGTGCGAGTCCCGGCTCATCAACAGCATCCTCCACTCTTTCCATTTCGGTGGTTCAGAAAGGCAGATGAAGCCCTGCTGCAGCGGTTCGACTGGGCTGTCTGCAAAACAAGCGCTCATCTTATGTACCCCGCCGATTCTGCCAGTCCAGCACATTCATGACATCGCGCCTCCGAAGCTTGTAGCGTTAAGAATGAAGAGTAAAGCAACGGCTCGGTGTTGTTTATGCACATTTTGATCCACGTCCGGCGTAGTCGCTATTAGAGGCCATTTTGAATGAGGTGTTGGCGTGTCTCTTCCAAGCAAAAGATTGGAAATTGGATTTCCAGGAGTTAACGCGACATCCACCGGACAGCTGGAGCAACTGCAGGACACTCTACATTCACAAAGCAGCACCCACAGTCATCTTCTTTCGTGAACAGAAACTGGAGTTTTATATTATTTAGAGGGATAGTTCACCCAAAAATAAAAATTATGTCATCATTTCCTCACCCTCATGTTGTCCAAACCTGTATGAGTTGCTTTCTTATGTTGAACATTAAAGAAGATATTTTAAAGATTGCTGGTAATCAAACAGTTGGTGGTTGCCATTGAGTTCCATAGTTTTTTCCCTACTATGGAAGTCAATGGCAACCACCAAACTGTTTGAACTATATATATATATATATATATATATATATATATATATATATATATATATATATATATATATATATATATATATAAATATATATATATATGTATGTATATATATATATATATATATATATATATATATACCCATTATTCGTATTACATCGTGTGATTTTTTATTTCCGTAACGTTTACATCAAACCATAAAAAGTTACATGAAATAAAATAAACATTAACAGATATAAAATAAAATATTTAACAATAATTGTATTTTAGCTAGTTTCCAGAGCAGCGTTTGAAATTTTTATTGAATTTAACTTTAGTTTAATTTGATGTACTAAAATAATTAAAATTTAAATGAAAAATTATTAATTAATAATAAAATTATAATAAAAATTATGCAATTACAAGAACTAACAAAAAAAATCTATCTATCTATCTATCTATCTATCTATCTATCTATCTATCTATCTATCTATCTATCTATCTATCTATCTAAAGTCAAAATAACCACTAGAGGGTGGCATTACTCAAGCCTTATAGGTTTAGGGATCCGTAACAAGAATAAATCAATCAATTTAAAAGCTAAACATCTGCAGTAGCTATAAGATTTTACAATTGTTAAATGCTTTATGTATGTTGTTCCTATTATCCACATAAAAAATAAAAAATAAAAAAAAACTATCATCACAATAGAGCACAAGACTATATCACACTGGTGTCGACCTTGGTAACTTAATTATGCTGTCCTTTCTGGGATGGAATTCCTGTGCCGTGAGACCAGGAACAAACCCTCTAAATGCTGCATTATTTAATGCTTGTTCTGAGAATAATAAGGCTTCGCCTTTGTCGGATATCATTTCGGACAAAGGTCTGGATTTACTGTTTCTCACTGAAACTTGGCACAAAAAGGGATGATGGCCTGCATTTTAACCAACTGACTGGAGTAGGTTTTGGACTCTTCCACTTCCCTTTCTCCAAAAATTCAGATTCTTGGTTAACTTAACATAGGCTACATGTTGATCAGAAAGACTGTGCTCTGGCCAAGAACTTTTTTTTTTATCTCTGCTGGACTGTTTTAACTTTACACAATTTGTGAATGTTCCAACACATTGTAAAGGTCTTACACTAGATTTAGTGCTTTTGTGTCAAATCTCTCTACTGTAGATGTTGGACTATCTGATCATTCATTTGATCATTCAACATACCTTTTTCATTTGTAGGTACCACATCTTGCGTGTACTTTGTCTTTCTGTAAATGACAATCAGTTGACCATGCAAATCAATGCATGCCTGGATGAATTGTCTTCTGTCCCTTCTGAGCATACAATTATTTTATTTAATAATGCTCTTGCTGCCAATTTGGACATGTTTGCACCTATTTAAACATGAAATTTCTCTTTTGTACATACAGCTCCCTGGTTTAAGGACAATTTGCACTCAAAGAAGGTGGAATGTCGCAAATTGGAGTGTAAATGGCATGGTTCTGACTTATCCGTTTTTTTTATCAAGCTTGGAAAACCTGTTTGGGCCAGTAAAAGCAGAAATTGACACTGCAAGGTCTTCATATTTGTATATTAAAGTAGATGGTTCGTATAGTCTAACTCCTTCAGTTCAGACATGCAAGGATTTTCTTAAATTCTTCAGTTTAAAAATTGATAACATTTTTGATAACAAAGACATTCTAAGTTCTTTTAGGCCTCATGTTTCTACAGTTATTCTTCCAAGTTTTTCCGGTACACCCTTAGTCACCTCTTATTCTCTTTGTGCACAGGTATCTTGTATGAAAAGCTTCCACTTGATCCCCTGCCTTTTAGTTTATTCATATCCTGTTTTGGTTACTTGTGCCCTGTTGTTCTTATAATAAATGACTCCTTGGCCGGTGTTGTGCCAGCAGCACTTAAAACAGCTGCTATCACTCCCATATTTAAAAAAAAAAAAAAAGCAAAATAGTAATTCGAACAATCTCAGTATCTTTCTTCCAATTTCCCATCTTCCATTTCTTGCTAAAATTTTAGAGGGTGTTATTTCATCTCAATTACACAACCATTTAACGGTCAATAAGCTGTTTGAGCCCCTTCAATCTGGGTTTAAGAAAATGGCACAGCAGTGAAACAGCAATGGTTAAAGTTGTTAATGACTAACTGTTAGCTTCTGATTCAGGGATGTTGCGGCCTAATGGTTAGAGAGTTTGACTCCTGTCACTAAGATTGTGGGTTCGAGTCTTGGGCAGGCATTACCATGACTCAGGTGCCCTTGAGCAAGGCATTGAACCCCCAACTGTTCCCCGGGTGCTGCAGCATAAATGTCTGCCCACTGCTCTGGGTGTGTGTTCACTGTTGTGTGTGCACTTTGGATGGGTTAAATGCAGAGCATGAGTTCTGAGTATGGGTCACATCACTTTAATTCTGGCTCTCTCTCAATTCTTATCATACTAAATCTTAGTTCAGTTTTAGACACTGTTGACCACATGCTTTTACTTAATCAACTGGAAACTGTCTTTGGTGTACCTAGGACTGCCCTAGATTGGTTTGGTCATATTATATGGGATGCAGTCAATTTGTTTTTATGGATGGTTTCAGATCTGGTGTGGATCCTGTTTGTACTGATGTCCCACAGGGTTCAGTTCTTGGTCCCCTGCTTTTTAGCATTTATTTGTATCCTCTTGGTCAGCTTTTAAGATCCCTTTACCTCAGCTACCACTTCTATGCTGATGATACTCAGAGTTACATACATTCTCAACCTGGTCAATTTGTGGATGTTCCTCATCTTTCCAAATGTATTTCTGAGATTAAGTTGTGGATGTCTAAACATTTTCCTCCCCACCAGCTGCGAAATGCTGCTTCTATAGATCTATCAGTTGATAGTGTTGCCCTAGAGCTACAAAGTAAAAAATCTTGGTGTATCTGACACCACCCAGTCAAGACCTTCTTTTTTCATCTAAGAAATATTGCACATATTTGGCCTAGGTTGCCCTTTTCTGTTGCTGAAAAATTGATTAGTTATTTTGTTTACTCACAAATTGATTATTGCAATGCACTCCTTGTTGGAGTGTCCAAATCCTCTCTTAACAAATTGCAATACTTGCAGAAATCAGCAGCTAGAATTTTATTCTCTAAAACTATGTAATTCTATCCCAATTGTAGGGATGTTAATTCTTTAGCTGTTTTTTTTAACATTTATAATATATTGTCTCATAGTGTTGTGTTTACCTTTATGTAAGCTTTCATGTAAAGCGCCTTGAGAAAGCAATTTTTAAAGGTGCTATATAATTTTTTTATTATTTATGTTGCTGGAGTTCCCCTTAATTAACACAAGTCTATGGTGCATTGGTGCATGGTTATTTAAAATCCATAAGAGACCTTCTTGTGTAGGCTTTCTTTGGTTCAAATAGGATGTATTTCACATTAAATTCATATATTTGAAGAATGTAGACTTCTGGCTTAGCATTCGTAAATTAAATATGTCTGCTGTTATTTCCTGGGTATAACATTAAAGCTGGATTTTATTCATTAAGATGCATTATTCTTAGGCATTGCATTAACATTAATGAGTTCAGTTCTCTCAATGTCTAGCAATGTAAAGGAACAAATTTGGGGGGAAAGTTAATTATTAATCACACTCTTCAAATACATATAAAACAAATGATGTTCTCACTGGGTTATGTGGGTACTTTTTAAATACTTTGAACAATCATTCAATTTCAGTGCACTATACTGCAGAAGAAATCGTGCAGTATCCAGTAACACGTTTGACAGTTAAATAAAGAGGAATTCCTCAGTGAATAGACTGGGAAACCTAAAACCAAAACAAAGAAAATGCACCTTGACACGTATGCAGCTGCCATTCACAAACACTGTTCCCATATGACAGAATAGTGCAGCTTTTTTTACTTATTTAAACACGACCTAAAGTCTTAATTGCACTACTGTCAATCATGTTGCACTATAAGTTATATGTAAAAATTATTAATTTCATTAAAAATGTAGTTGAATTCTTAATATTACTGAATCCTTCTGTGGTCATTTTGGATTCAACAGCATGCAGAACTTTGCAACTTATAAATTATTATACTTATTAAATGTGTAAATAGCACATTAATTGTTGTTGCGCTATCTGTTTGCACTTTCATTTGTTACCATTTGTCAAAATTTCTGTGTTTACTTGTCGTTTGTAAAATGTTATTACATATGCTTTCTGAATGTAATTTCTGCAGACCTGGTGAAATTAGATTTCAGGTTAACTGGTGACTATATATTCATTCGGAGGGAAAGCATGTTGACTCAGCGGTGTGGACATAAACCAATCACAAAGCGAGAACTTCTCGAGCGAGACACACCAGCGCATGAATGTGGGTCATTCCACGCTCAGCACCGGGAACGGACGCAGTTTTCCCAACTTGCCAACATGGGACAGAGCTGGATATCGGACCTGTCACTCATGAAGCGTATCCTAAAAGAAGGTAACTGTCCATTATGAAGCGATTTGGTCAGATGCAATAGGCTACTTACGGATATGTTTTTAGAGATGGAAAACGGTACAAACCACACGCAGGACCGCGCGCACGGTTCGCAAGAGGATGGAGACGGACAGAACAGCGTGCGCGCTCTGCTGGGTTTCGTGCTCTTCCTTCTCATCGTCTCCACGCTGCTAGGGAATACGCTCGTGTGTGCCGCCGTGGTCAAATTCAGGCACCTCCGCTCCAAAGTGACCAACTTTTTCGTAATTTCTCTGGCCGTTTCTGATCTCTTCGTAGCCGTCCTGGTGATGCCATGGGAGGCGATATCCGCGGTGGCGGGCACTTGGCTCTTCGGCCGGTTTTGCGGCATCTGGATCGCCTTTGACATCATGTGCTCCACCGCGTCCATCCTCAACCTGTGCATCATCAGCGTGGACCGCTACTGGGCCATAGCGAGCCCGTTCCGCTACGAACGCAAGATGACCCACCGGGTGGCTTTCATGATGATCGGAGTGGCGTGGACCCTGTCCATCCTCATCTCTTTTATCCCGGTCCAGCTCAATTGGCACATGGCTGAGGAAGGTGACCAGGGCGCAGGGGCTGGTAACGGCACCGACTACAGCGACAACTGCAAAGCCAATCTGAACCGGACGTATGCCATCTCGTCTTCGCTAATAAGTTTCTACATACCCGTAATCATCATGATCGCCACGTACACGAGGATATTCCGTATTGCGCAAACACAAATCCGCAGGATCTCCTCTTTGGAAAGGGCAGCGGAGCACGCGCAAAGCCACCACCAGTCCAACGACTGCTCCAACGAGAACTCGCTGAAAACCACTTTCAAGAAAGAGACCAAAGTTTTAAAAACACTCTCGATCATTATGGGGGTCTTTGTGTTCTGCTGGCTGCCCTTTTTCGTGCTCAACTGCATGGTGCCCTTCTGCCAGTGCGTGAGTGACACTACCTTCACCATCTTCGTGTGGTTCGGCTGGGCCAATTCCTCCCTCAATCCTGTTATTTATGCGTTTAACGCGGACTTCAGGAAAGCGTTCTCCTCGATTTTGGGTTGCAACAAAATTTTCCCCAGCACCACAGTGGAGGCGGTGAATTTCAGTAACGAGCTGGTGTCGTATCAACACGACACGACGCTTCAGAAGGAAGCGCAACCGCTGGCCGTTCAGATCCCGAACCCTAGAAAAGAGCCCAGTCTTTCGTTTGATAAGGATTCGGTTACCTCGAACGTGTCCCGCAACCACAAAAACGTGCTCTTACCCAACATAGGACAGTTTGAGTGCGACGGGGAGATTTCCCTGGACACTATAACACCATTCACCTCCACCGGTCTCATGGAGTGCGAGGGGATCCCAGGCCAAATTATTAATAAATGATTTCGTTTTTTTTATTTTATTTTTTTATCCAAGGCTTTTACCTCATCACATGAAGCTAAAACTAATTATTAGTGTTATTTGTTAGTGCAGAGTATCCGGAACAGGTTTAATTCTGCATTATCAGAAAGGATATCAAACAACCAAAAAGTAAAGCATTTTTGCCTCCCACAAAAAAAGGTGGTAAGTATAGCACCAGAACTCTGCTCAAGCGACTACAGTATTAATCGTTACATCGGCAAAACATAGCCTACTTGTTTTTAAGTGATTGTTGTTTTGTTTTACAAACGTAAAACGAGATTTGCGCCAAAAAGCCCTACAAATTATCCATCTGAAAGTCACAATAAGCACACTAAAGATTTTGAAAGCGAATTTGTTCATTCCTCGACGCTGGAGGAATAATCAACTCAAAACTGCAGGAGTGCATAAAGTGGGCCACATGACCCTTATTGACCTCAGAGGTTTTCTCGAAACAAAATGCATTCTATTTTTATTGTCATTTTAAGCGTAATTAAATAAATTAATTTGTTTATTCATTTTTTTATTTGTTCACTTGCCATGTACATGTAGTAAAATATTAAATTCAGTATGAGTATTTGTATGTTATGTTCTGCCTTTATATTATATGTGTTTTAATGTGAGAAATTTCAATTTGCTGGCTACTTTTGCAGATGATGTAGCTATAATCCTTGCAGACGGGATAAGCAATATCTTTGCACCTTTCTGAAAAAAAAATCTATACTACTCTAGATTTCTCAAAGTAGCCAACCCTTCTTACAGCTCTGCACACTACTGGCATTCTCTCATGTGCCACCTGGGATGTTTTCAATAGGAGCCCATTGAATTGAGATCCACATTAGACACTTCTTGTCTGCTTTTCCTTTACTCTCCAGTCCACCTGCTTTATTCTTATTTAACTACACAACTAATTTCAGGCATTAGAAACCACAAGAAACATTATTTCAGTGACTAATCCTCTGTATGCACTCTAGGGTTAAAGAGCACACACAAATCATTAGATATTAAATTCATATATTTAAAATTTGTGAAATACTTTTCAGAGTTGAGAAATCCAGGTTAAGGTTACAAATTCCGACTATAAAAGTGTACAAAACCCCTTTGGATTTTCTCATAAATATAATTTTATAATTTGTCTTCATGAAAACAGGCCTACATTTAGAGGTGATGTATTCTGAGGCCATTTAATAACATATTTTATACTGGTTGAATGTAATTGTTAAACAGGCAACCAGGTCATTCCTTACATGGGCAGAATGATTTATGTCTCATCTCCTCCCTGTTTCTAACCTACTTCATAACCAGATTGCATTACATCACGAATAGGCAAAGGGTTTTTCATGGTAAAATGCAGAGTACCACAAACAGGAATTTGGGCATTAAGATGGTAGCAGCTGAAATCTCATCCTTAGAGCCTGTTGTGTAAAACTGATCATGTTGTATAATAATTGTATGGAGATATTAAGTTTACATTGTTTGCTGGTCTGTTCATGAATATAATACTGCAGCACAGCATCCTTGAACAAACAAGGAAACAACAAGAATATGATCATTACGTGTACTGTGTAGGCAGATTGGAAATTACATTTAAAAAATGAACAAACAACATCAACATATCAATAAATCATAAAATCTATTATGAATATTTTGGGCACTGTCTGTCTCTTATCCAAATGGTCAATAAGATGTTTTATTATAGACACTGGCAAATTAGTAAGAAAAATTAAATATCTTAAGATGATGTGCTGTTTCTTTAATTCCTTGACTCAAAAATATAATACAACATGACTTAAGTTTTTCATTACAGACTGAAAAGGTTGTACATGGCGACTCACATGATACAGAGAACTAAAGGAAGCTATCAGACTCATCATACCTATGACCCTAATTTTAAGCAATTTTCCAGCAATTTATTTTTTATGTGTCGGAGTGAGAGAGTGAACCTGTGTAGAGATGAAGCAATTTCTGTTGCTTTGCTTTTCACTGTCATCCTACTTCCACTCAGAAATTCTTCAGCCTTGTGAGAGTATTCAAAAGCTCTTCAAAACCAATTGAAAAGAGAGAGAGAAAAATATTGATAAAAAGATGCTGCTCTGAGCTTCAGCTGGCTCAGGAAGTGTTTCATCTTCTCAGAACAAAGACTTTGAGTCGCACTGCAACCTCAATCTAGCCTGACCAACACAGACCCCTAAAAACCACAGTGGCCCTACCCACTGGTCAGAACACACAGCTGTGTGTAGTAACATGACAGTGCACTGTACATAAAATACATTACATTTTATCCAGCTTAATGCTTTTCACAGATGCTAAATAAATTTTTGATCTAAATATATCAGACCAACCATTTACTCCCAAACTTGCCTAACTGAGCTGTCTGAAAAAAGAAAAAAACAATTTCATATTGAATGTTGCTAAAAAATGTTTTCAAAAAGCTCCTAGGATGCATTGCAGCACAAGTAAATTACTCAGCAGTTGCTGCTTCAGGATTATTGTTTTGCTATTTGCTAACTTTATCATGCTGTGACTCTTCTGGACTATTCTTAAAATTATATCACAAGATATATTTGATTTAAAATATATTTTCTCCTTCAGAAACCAAATAGACAGTTAGGCTATATGTAAATGTAAAGATTGTAAATTAATATTCTAGAGTTTTCTGAACAAAATGTCTTTAGTTGATTTGATAAGAATTTATTAGTTACATAACACATTTATGATTTGATGACCAAACAAATTCAATTAAATAGCATAAACAAAACAGTTGAATTCTCTCTGAGAATGAGAGAAGTGTTTTTAAGGAGATGCCCTCATTTGTACAAAAAAAAAAGAAAAGAAAAAGAAAATTAAAAATGTGTAAAAGAAAAGCGAGGGTTAGGTTAAAGTACTTATAACCTGTATATAAAAACAGTAGATGTCTATATGGAATGCTCACATTTACATAGCTAAGTAAGTTTGTTGAAAAATGTCACAAAAAATATATATATGGTGGCAATTTAATTCTACAGCTGTAGTCCCAAACCACACACTGAATATGTGGTTTTAAATCAAGAAAGAGCCAGATTCTGCACTAGCAATGTCACGTGAGAGACTCTTCTGAAAAAAGAGACAGAGAAGAAATCTGCCAAATGATGATGGCCACACTCATTAAGGAATCTTATTCTTATGTAAAGTCAGTACATTTCAAACAGCTTTTTATCAATTCCTGAGAAAAATGTATGTCACATATCAATATTTGAATGAGCTTATAGGATATATATATAAATAAAAGGTGAAGTGTTGCATCCAGAGGGAGTCTTGGGGTTGTAAAGGGGAAATCCTGGGTCACTAAAACAACTTACCTTTAAAAATACCTGACCAATAAAAATATAAATAATTTATTTATGCAGCCAGTGAAGTAGTGCTGAAACAATCTCTGACACAATCCCACAGCCTAAGTCATGACTTATTGACCTGAACTCTTTACTGAACTGAACACGCTGTGGATGAGTATTTTGATACTGAATGTGACTTTATGAAAGAAAGATGAGTGGCACAAATAGTGCCAATCCTAGACTTCTTCTGGCCCTTTTTGTGGGCCCCGTTTTTTAGTCTCGAGCAAGACTGTACAACATTCACATTACATGATTTGACTGATTTTTACGCAGGCAGGGCGACATCGCACTGCAATAAAAGAAATGAACGTTCCCGTTTTCATAACTGCTGGCCAAATTGAAAAATAAAGCTAAAATTAAATCATCTTTGAGAGCAAGGGGGCCCCCTGGTGTTTTGGAGCTTGGGTATTTTGCATGTAGGGAGGATCAGCTCTGAGCACAAATAACCACCCACTGTGTTTATGCTGCAAATAGAAGAGGATGATTTTAAATTCAATATCATTCACCATTTCAGTCAGTTTCTCTGCAAGAGACCACCTCACACAACATCTGCAGCAGATCATTAAAAGAGTGAGGCAGAGAGATCATTTACTCAAGTGAGTATGAAAAAGACACAGATATTGAAATAATCCTCATTTATATTGTAATAATCATTCTGAAACAAAGCGGCCATATACTGTACCTGCTCCAGGCTGTGTGAAAAACCTCCTTACGTGTGTGAAGATGAATTAATGTACTGATCAACTCACTCTTTTCCCAATGGTAAAGACACACAATCCTGCCGTTCATTTAACACAAAATGCATTGTGCACAAACAAATAAACAAACCAGAAGACCTCAAACCACCTTTTCCCGGAGAGCTTATGTCAGACTGAGCAAAGTAATTCTCATGTTATTGTCTCAAGGAATTTTTTAATCAAGTCCTGAGACACATTTCTGATTGGTGCACCATCTTCTATGAATTCAGCAGTGTTTGTTGAGGATACAAACAACACATCTGTAGTTTTTGAAGGGTTGCGATGTGCAGAATGTCTGCATAGGATCAGTGTGCTTCAGGAAACAGCATGATATCGCTGCTGCGTCACATAAAAACTGCATTCTCAGAGCAACAAGTGCCTTTAAAACAAGAAATCTCTTTCAGTGTAGCAAATGTTCTTTTCTAAAAATGGAAAATACATAAATGTCTGAGAATAAAATAGCAAATTGCATTGGACTCAGTACAGAGATGAACAGATGGCAGTGCAATCGTACGCAGAGCTATAAGATTAACACTGTTTATTTCATAAATTATAATACAGCAAAAAAAAATTGTCTAAATATTTGTTATATTTATCATATTTGTCATATTTGTTTAAAATATACGTTAAATAATATTTCTGAATAGAATAAAATCATTTTAGATCCATTTAGATGTTTCTACATAACATTTTAACATTAACAATTCATAAAAAGGAGTAAAAGATACAAATATTTATGCTTGTGAAATAAAGGCAAGTTTTAAGTTATAAAATCAATTACAAAAGCATTTTAATACTTCTTAAATGTCTTAAAATTCTGTTAAGTTCAAGATGGCAATTCAGGCCAGGTTCATAGGGTTAAGTTACTGTGTAAAATGGATAAAGAAAGGTTGTGGAGCTAGGCTTCAGATAGCCAGAGGCTTTCAGTCTTCTGGGACTGCTCTCCTCAAGAGCCTCATCAAAACTGCAATCACCCAGCGGACTACGTCTTCTCATTAGTGTGTAAATCAGACCTTTAGAGGAAAATTTGTCTCTTTTTATCTGTCACTGATACCCCTCTCTCATTTCTCCTGTCTTAATTCTGCCCCCACCTTTGTACCATTTAGTTCAATTCAAATGGCTTTATTATAATACCTGTCACATAATTTCCAAAGTTTTAAAATTTGTAAGTCATCTTATAAAAATAATCCAGTAAGAGCATGCATGTAGCATATGCATCAAAACTTTTTTTTTTTTTTTTTTTTTTTAAATGGGACGAGAAAGTAATTGTTAGGATAGCAATTAATATTTACACACATAAATGCACGTGAAAAGTCATGTGACAGTAGGCAGTGCCTCCATATTACTATGAATGGCTGATAATCTGTCAATGAAATCTTTAGAATTTAGCTCACTCTGAATGGCTATGCATGTGCCCTTCATTACATATGGACATCTTTTCGAAATTAGGTACACAGGAGTCTGTAGATATTATTTATACTTTTCTGCTTGCCTAAAAAAAACCAACAGCAGCAACATGGCAGATCTATTCCACCAAGACCAAATACATTAACATTGTCATATGCATTACCATGCTAAAATCTTCTGAGTGTTCTCATGATATAACTAATGTTAACAAGTGACCACTTATTGTAAAGTGTTACCGGAAAGTCAATGTGTTGCACATGTAATTTTAACTTATTACACTGCTGTAAGTGTTACAGCAAAACCAGATCTACAGTTTGTTTGATTACAAGGGCATTGAATCATTTTCCACATTTAATCAACCTGCCATGATCAAATCAAAATGACAGTTCAAGTTCCAAACTCTCAAGAAACATGACAAAAGCCAGAATTGAAAGTCACTCAAGGCTGCAATTAAATGTGCAGAATCCCATCTTATAAAAAACAACACTGAAAACTGTACCTATTTTTCTATAATACAGAATAAACAAAACAGCTAAACCGCTTCATTGCTATTTTTAATGTTATTATTATCATGATGTGGAAAGGAAGTAAAAGCAGTAGGCTGGTTAAAAAACAAAAACAAAGAAATATCTGTCGAGTGATGAGATATGGTAAGGTTTCATTGCATAATAAATAGGCTTGAACCGTATTGTGTATAATACAAAATCTGTTTTTTAAGTGTTATCCCAAGTATTATTCTCCTCTATCCTTTTATATATCTTATAGAAGGACTAAAGCTTTTTTTTCACTTAAAGGGTGTTTAAAGCTCAGTCTGAGCAATATTTCCCAAGTGAATAATAAAGAATCCACTCAAGGTTATTCCTTTCATTCTCTGTTTGTAAGGAGAAATTCTCTATAATTTCTAATTTCTTACATTTGAAATCGTAGTCTATAGTATATTACATTGCCATTGAAATAATAATAATAATCATGGCACAGGATCTGCATTGTTAATATTCTAAACCCTGTGTGTGATTGTGACGGTGCCTGCAAAACAGGGTTTGCACTGAAAAACAAAGCTTTTTGTCCTGAAACTAAACTTGATATTGCAGTTTGTCATGCTGAGACTTTTCTCACATTATCCTTGGGACACACATGCACTAGAACCAGAGGCGTGTCACTCTGTGTTAATTCTAGGTCATTTCAAGAACCCTAATGACCCTCTCTCTATTGAGACACATAGTTATGTGGCTGTCTGAGAGAACAAATATCTCAATCACTCAGTCAACAAGCTAAAGGGTGGCTCTATCAACAAGTCAATCTAGCTGCCCTCTTATATCCACAAATGATCAATATAGCACAACGACCATGTCACCAAAAGCATGATTGTTTTGGATGATGAGTGTTAGCATGGTTAGTCAACCTGCCCACATAATAAATGCTATTAAATACACATACACTTGGTGGCATGTAGCCATACAACCATCTAAGTGTGTATTGGTACTCTCCAGCAAGCAACACTAAGCACCTACAACTTTATTCACTAATTAGCTGTGTAGCCATGACAACGGCATTGCTCCCAAAGAACCGTTGCTGGCGTAATAAATTTAGACATGTGTGTTTGTGCATGTGTGTCTGTGTGTGTGTATGGGGGTGTGTGATTATCACCATTTGACTTTTTTTTTAGCAGCAATCTCGCTCTCTTTGCACTTTAATTAGTCATCACCTTGGCAGTCGAGTTTCTTCAGGTGTGGCATAGAGAAATCTGCAGACAAACATTCTTAACCTCATCAGACTTTAGGGTTAATGTGGGTTTAATTTACAGTGCTGGGCAAAAGTCTAACACCACTCGGGAAAGTTATGTTTAGAATCGCTTCATTTGCATTTTAAAATGTTCCGTTTGACATCTGCTACTTTTCTGCATTTCACTCCTGGCCAGCTTGTGTATTAATCTAGTGTACTTGAAACTTGGTATATTAAAGCAAGACACCAAAACCTCAAATCTTCAAATTGAAAAGTGCATGAAAAACAATGGTTTTGCCTGTAGTGTCTTGCCCTAAATTAAACAGTAACTACTTTGTTTCTCTGATTTTAAAATCTTTAAATAAATATTTCCCATAAGCATCACAGAAGACTGAAGAAGATGTAGCTTTGCTCTTCTGAAAAAGAATGGTTTCATATCTATTCTGTCGCAGAAGTTCTGCTTCAGAATTTATTGTTTATGTTTTCATAACTTTATGTTTATGGTGATTTTTAAAACAATCTGTCTTCTAGAAAATATGTTGTCAGAGGCAAGTGTCTGGAAGCAAATCAATTCTTTCAACTGAGCCAGTCAGTAATTCCTCCCAGTATCGATCTTACATTCAAGAGGCTGATGACAGTTGAGTTCTATCAACCGTTAAACTAAGCTACCTAAATTTGTCACTTATTAGACCTAAGGCCATTATTCTCTTCAAATCTCTCACCTAAAAAACACATACTTCATATTTAACCTGTGCAATTATGTGAATAATACTGTGCAAAATGATGCCTGTTCACAACAAACAGATTATTGAGAAATAAACATGACAGGGTGACCACTTTTAAGTTTGAAATAATCACCAGATGATTGTACATTATGTTGCTTATCATATGGCTATTCAAATACATGAGTACTGATGTGAGCTAAAATGATTCAATCATTTTACTTTCATTTCATTTTAAAGCTTCTGCTAAGGCAGTGGTACTCAATTCCAGTCTTTACGTTCCACCACTCTGCACTTTTTGTATGTATCTCTTATCACTTCAGATGTTGTTCTATTTGACTCCAAGTGCCCTGCGAAGTGAACTTCACAGAATATTGACATTATATAAGCTAATGATAAACAGATGAAATAGCTGAAATCCCATTAAACTAAATATACTTTCATATTAATATGTGGATATATGTACATACCTGTGATAAGATGTGTTAATATCTCCTTAAAGAGAGTTATGAAGTGTTACAAATCATTATTTAGAAAATAACAGATAGAAGACACACTCACAGCATATCAGCACTGAGGGTTTTCCTTGTTGATCACTTGGAGCTGTTAGACTTTGCTGCTGTTTTTTCTTTAATCATAAAATCTTCAGTCCCCTAGTGTGACAAGAGATGAAGTCACCTCTGTTAGTTTGTGGAAAGTAAAGAATTTTAACCATTGAATCTTTTTAAAAAAGGTTTTTATTTTTTTATTTTAATCACAGAAGTGATAAAGGACCTTGTTTACCTCTGAGTCAGAAAGACGACCAGAACAAATCACAGAAGTTCAAGGAGATGAATGAACTCTAGTGCAGAGTGAGAATGATGGTTGTTCAGAACTCAGTCAGTCTGCTCAGAGAATGTAGAACATTTCATATCTATTCTGTAAATGTGTCGTTATAGATATTTCTTTTGCGTAAAGCTGAAAATGCTAAAAATTTACACAAATTCACATGGACAAAAAGTAATAAAGGGCACAAGATGACAAAAAAGAGGGCAGTACAAAATACTGACTCTATCAATTTCCTTATTCTCCATTAAAGTAAAAACCTTTCCATAAAGGGAATGTCAAATTGGCAGGTATTCAAGGTTAAGGATATATATTACTTAAATTTACTAAGCTACATAATATAATGGAATAGGTCAACCAACAGCAAATATTCTCTCTTTTCTCTGATTACATCATATTTGTCAACACTGTATTAATTTTATTTGAATCATATAAAAGCTTTGTGTGATAGACAGACCAAGTATAGATTATTTCCTGAAAATCTTCCCCTTCCTCCTTCAATATCCTTTTGGCATATTCAAAATGGAATGTTTACTTTCAGTGATGCCAACCTTTCATTTAGAATTACTGCATCCTAAAGCAAACTTGAATAAAATGTTTACGCTACACAGGGACTTTTCAGTAAAAAAAACTAAATAACAGTACATTTCAGAGTGCTTTCACAAAAGGCGATCATATGCCTTCAATAGACCTGGAATGTATCATACAAAATATGTTTTTTTTTTTTTTTCAGTCCTTGTCCTTTCAGCAGCATGACAGACATGGTCGCAGAATAACTAAACTGTTCTTCAGAAAAAGAAATGTAAAGATTCTTTATGTTTAGAAATTCCAGTGCACATGGGTTTGAAACATGTAAGACTATTTTTCATTCGTAAATCAAAAATAAAGCCACTTATAACATCTAAAACCTTTTACTTTGAGTAATAATTTAGCCCTCTCTTTATATCAAACATCTGCTTGAAGAATCCCAAACAGACAGTCAACAGAAATTCACATCAGGTCAGAGGAGGTCAGAGGAGGCATGCAACAATATCTGCCAGAGGTGCTGAATGCTCTCTGGGGTGGAAGGGGCGAGCTGAGCGTTGCCTGTCCTACACATAACAATAATCACTACTGTATCTTGACTAGGTGATGGCCTGAAGCACCTAAGCTGACTCCACACATCTCTGTCTCACAATTCCAAGTGAAGTGCCCGTAAGTGGTGTGTTGTCATGGAGACCGCATTCATAGGGTGATCATTTGTTCATTTGCATAGGATGGTTGAAGAAATCTGAAGTCCATGCATTCAGATCCCGTTTGATGGGCCTGCAGTTGTCCAGAGTGTCTTGGCCTTCGTACGATTCACAATTAGATTCTCCCCCATCATTAGCAGCCCGCAAGGTCGACACGGGGTGCATCATGCCTGCTCTGTAATCACCATCAGTGAGGCTGGATGGCCACTGTGCACGCTGATTGCAGAACTGCTCAGCAGATAAACCAGGACCGGGTGTTGAAGAAACGGCTTTCCTCATCAAGGACTCGTGTAGTGTCATCAGACGCTCGTTGAAGAAGATTATCTCACATATCATCAGTCGTTAGGGGAAAAATAACAGACACAAGGACTTTGGCATTACGCGAGAGAGGAGAAAACCGTCTGAATGTCATTCAAATGAAAAAGGCAGAGTGGCTGGATTGCGACTTGTGTGCGAGTGATGTGTCTGTTGACAGGTGCTGGGAGCACTTCACTCATCTTACGCTCCGCATGCTGACCTCTTAATGACTGCAGCCATTACATGAATCCAGCTGTTGTGTTACCACAACTTTTCAATTGATAACAGACCATAATATTTCTGGTTTGACCAAAAGTAGTTCTTTTGGTGCTGCAGTCCATGGTACAACAAGAATATGCACTTTTCATGCTTCCAAAGTGGCATTTTTTACAGGAAGCGTTTTACCCCTAAAAAGTGTTCTTTCACTTATTCATTCAGAAACAACTGAATTTATCCCCGCCAATGAACCTGAAATTCATAAATCTTTGGTTTCAAAATATTTGTGTATGTTTCAAGGATTCTTGAAATATATAGTTTTACTGTTTAATGAGCTTTTTTTTATTCATCTCATCATTTACCTACAGCATTTAATAAAATAAAAAGTCTACCACGTTCAAAGAAAATAACTTCCATGTTGCAAAATAAGGTAGATAACTCCTAGAAACCTAAATCCATCACATCACCACCACCAGCAGAGGGAGATGTTGCTGCTGTAATCCCGACAGACTGCTGAGAAGCCACTGATGAGATTCTTTCTGCATCTTAACAATAACACATTCTTTGAGCTGAAAACCCTCACAGATGCCACACATTCTTCTGATATTCAATTTAAAAATTTCAATAAACTTCAAAATGAAGAACTATGCAGAGCATCTCAGGGCCATATTTAATATCCAAATGTTTTTTTTTTTTTTTCTCAGTGGCACTCATTGGTCAGTGCTTGAGTCATTAGATTAAAGTAATTAACTCTTTGTACCACAAAACCTGCACTGTGGTTTATTAATCCCTGATAATTTTAAAGATAACAAGAATAGCAAAAAGCTTGTGACTTTGATGCAGCGAGTAGAAGCAGACTCTATTTGTTAATCTGTGACCATGGAACACAAAACCACTCTTAAAGGAGCATTGTGTAGGTTCTGAAATTTCTAACCGTTACTGACACCAGTGTCTGTTAGAGGAACTGCAGCCAGTCTCATGCTCGTTCTCAGTGCGCACGCTCTTTTATTTTTTTTACTTACGAGGAGTGTCCGTGGGTGTCTGAATTGTGCTGGAGGCTGGTTGCTTCTTTCCATCCACAGAGTCCATTTGAAAACACTATTGCTGCTGTTTACTATAATGGCTGGCGTGCCGTACGGTTGTAAGCCCAAGTAGACGAGAACGCGCATGACGTCACATTTTGTGAATTTTCGCGCCAATTTGGGCCCGACTCCACACACAATTGAGTCTACAGGCTGATAGAGGCAACCGTGGTGGACAGTCGAGGTGTCATTCTTTTTTTTACATCATGGTTGGCTCATACATGTACAAATGAAAACTCTTATCTTAAAGATTTTTTTAAAGTAAAATCCTCCACATAGCTCCTTTAAGTGTCAATTTTTCGAAATTTAGATTTTTACATCATATAAAAGCTGAATAAATAACCTTTCCAATGATGTAAGGTATGTAAGGATATTTGGCCGAGATACAACAGTTTGAATATCCAGAATCTGAGGGTGCAAAAAAAATCTAAATACTGAGAAAATCACCAGTTGAGTCAAGTTGTCCAAATGAAGCTCTTAGCAATGAATATTACTAATCAATAATGGCGTTTTGATATATTTATGGTAGGAAACTTACAACTTGGAACTTGATCTTAACTTAAAATCCTAATGATTTTTTTTTCAAATATACCCCAGCGATATAAGACTGGTTTTGTGGTCCGGGGTCACATTTCATTCCAGCAAGCTCCTCACTCATGAGATGCTCATAGCTTCCCATACATCCATCGCTAATTCCCAAAAGCACAATCAGGGTTTGGAATGAATCCAAACTGCCTGTGAGGCCCTGAGCAAGACAACAGCCATGAACGACTTTACCAGCATCTGCTGTGGGTCAGCAGCTGGGGTTCGGTTGGTATGGAGACACAACTGATTATCAGGAATCTGCATTAACTGAGCGGAAAAAGAGCAGAGCACGACCCAGCCACAGGGATGGATTAGGATTAGAAAATGTTGCCATATATACGCAGGCTTGTACGCAAATGCAAATAACAAACACACACATACACACACACACAAACTCACAAATCAGTCTATAAACATAAAATCACAGGCACACACAGAAGAGCTTTTCAAGTCTACAGTATTGCTTTTAGAAGAAGTTCCCCTTAGGAAATTGCACGATGCTCACTGATCCAAAGATAAGTACATTTAAAAAGAAATATGCCCAAACAACAAGAAACTTTTGTTTGATGTTTTTAACATTAAAGTAATAAGCAGTCTCCCTAAATGGTTCCAATTCAATTTAAATATTTATTCCACAACAAAAATAAAAAATTAATTCTATTCATTCATGTCGTAAGACTCCAAGTGCACAGGAAATGAGGATAGGTGAGAGAGAAACTGAGAGACTGAGTGAAAAGAGACAAAGAAGTTGAGAGAAGGGATGGGGTGAGGGGTGTCCATTTGTCTTCAGATGAGGAGGGAGGTGCCAGATTCTGGGAGGTTTGGATACTCTATTGATGCTCCCAAAAAGCATCCACCATCCAGCCCCCCTTTCCCCTATTTTTGTCTTTATCCCTCGATTCCATCCTTTATTTCTCCCCTCTGCTTTCTTATCCTTCCACAAGCCTCTATCACTCGCAGTCCTGAAGGAACACTCAGCTCGGTAAGTAAAAAAGCACTGCGAGAAAATAAATATTAAACATTAAACTACATATTAAACTTTACAGCTGTTTTTTAGAATGCAGGTGGTTAGGGGCATAAAAGGAAGGCAAACACATAATATACGTGCTAGTTTTATTTATGAAGATGACAATGAAAGGATTTGATTTAGTGCAACATCAGGCTGTTGTTAAATTAAATTGATGTATTATATACATACTCATACAGATCTATTCACATTTAAAGAGAACAAAATTATAATTATATAAATAAATTATAATTATTAATTTCATCATTTTAATTTTGTAATTTAAAAAAGCTTTATTATTTAATAATCAAGTATGTAGTCTGCATCATTATTTTGTATTAATATTAATATAATTTGTATTAATATTATAGTTTTTATTTTGATATTTTCATTTCATTTGAGGTTTTTTTTTTTTTTACCTGGATAGTTTTTGCTCAATTTTATTTACATTTTATTTCAGTCATTTTAGGACAGTTCAACGAAATGAAAATTAGAAATGTTATCTGGGCAACTATCTGAAATAAAACATTTTTTTAAAGTTACATTTTTTATATTTTAGTTCCTTTATTGTAGTTAAGATTGACTTAACTTTGATTTCAATTCAAGTAAAATGTTTTCATGGTTTTAGTTTTGGCTATAATAACCCTGCATCATAGTATTTTTTTTCCATCTCTGTTCTGCAGGTGCTGTGATTTTGTCTGCATTCTGAGGCTGCTGTGAGTACCTTGAATCAGGGATTTCTTCCATTCTTTAGCCTGCATTCACACGGCCATGCGAGGGCGGAGTCTACCCTTCATTCTTTCCCTCCTCTTCCTCCTCTTGTCAATCTCTGAGGCAAAAAAGAAGTCCAAGCAGCCATCAGAAACAGTGACTGGAACAGACAGTACAGTGGTAAACCCCTCGCTGGGGTCAGGTCAGCTGAGCACCAAGGATGGGCACCGCTGCACCTGGGAGACGCTAGAGAGAGGAGCTAACATCCTGCTCCAGGTGAGCTGCACCACCCCAAGTGAGGATGGGCTCAGACCTTACTACACGTGCCAGTTTGCTGGAAAACCTCAGGAATGCTCTGTCTACAGCTCCCAGTCCTCCCAGTACTGGAAACAGGTGGTTAGCAAACTGAAGAAGCGAAAGAATGCTTGCGAGGGGGAGAAAGTCCTGAAAACACGACTGTGTAAGAAAGCACCCAGCGCATCTCACATGAAACTCACGGAGAGAAGCGGAGAAGAGACGACCACGCACATGAGCAAGGGAATGCCAGAAGAGAGCAAACGAAAAACAGAGGCACCCACGAAGAAAGTAAAAGAAATACAGAAAGATAAGGAAGAGGAGGTGAAGAAAGAAGAGGATGAGGGGTTCGGAGAAGTAATGAATGATGAATTCTCAGACATGGAGCCAGCTGTGAGCTACTGCGGAGAGGGATGGCCTTCTGTCTGCAACTTTTTTGCCAAGTTTTTTAATGGTTAAAAAAGAGAGAAATGTCTGCTATTAATGCTTTTTCGGACCCAGTGAAGGATAAGATTGTTGTTGCATATAAAAAAAGACGGAATGAAGATGTTGTCGGGTGTCAAAAATATGACTTAGCGGAAGTTCACCATCTAGTCTGCACCCTAAAAACATCATGGATAAAAAATCCTGTCATGAAAAGGAAGACAAATAGACATAGAGAAAGTAGTTTTTGTATGATATATAACAATCACACTAATCACATTAATTACAATGTTAAACACAATTAATTACTTAAGTGTATATTGTAACTAAACCAACTTTTTGTAGATATGAATAATTGTATTACATGACCTATGACTTTTTACTCATAAAGAAAATGTTGTGTATGATTAATGCAAAATAATATTCAGCTCAATAAAAGATGAATTTAATTAATTAAAAATGCATATATTTTTTAAAGGCAAAATTGTATAGATGACAGAAAATCATTTCATCATTCATCACTTATACATCGCAGTGCTTAACACACCTGAATGACAAGATTTAACATCCTTCAGATCTCACACAAAATGAATAAATGAACCTTGCACTTTCATGTGTGTTTTTAGGTGTTTGTCATTATCTGTGTGCACTCAGCATCAGTAGTCAGCTTGACGTTTCAGCGGTCTAAAATGACGGTCACAGGAAAAAATTTACCATTTAAGTGGCTTTCACCTTCCCCCTGATGAGCCAACTGGAGAAGAGGAAAATACTGAGGGGAGAAAATGGCTCTTTTGTTCAGACTTTTCTGTAGTTTCACAACTGCCTACAGCGACACATTTAGTAAGCAAGCTGTGCAGCTAAATAGGGGGACAAAAAGGCTAGAATCAGAGTCTGTAGAAGGCTTAACCTGCTGCCTATAAACATTCTGAGTCAGCCAAGCAAGCAGAAATAGATTATTATATTATGCACAAATGGATTTTGTCAATAGACTAAGTGTGGCAGGGTTAATTCAGCAGATTCATCTTTGCACCTCAATGTTGGGGGAATAATTTTACATAGATGTCTAAAGCCCTCTGGAGTGCAGATCTTTTGTATATAAGGAATGGACTCCTATACTTTGCCTTTTTAAATTCAACTCACCTCTAAAAGTTACTTTCAGTGTGTGCCAAACTGGTATTTGCCATAATCAAGGTCTGTAATAGATGATCTGATCACCCAGAAGAACACAGTTTGAACTCTTCCATCTTTTCTCTTGGGACCAATCACTTTTTGAGACAACTGCCAAACATCATGTGACTTTTCGTATAGTCACAATGCATCGATTAAAAGACTTGAAACATGGATTTTTGAATTACGATTTCTTTGTTTTGATCAAGAATCAATTTAAAATAAAATAATCAGATAAACTGCAATTCAGTGAAGTAGCTATCATTCAATAGTATAAAACACTCACATAATAAAATTATTGGAGACATCCAAAATGTGACGTTGTTTTAACAATGCACCTTAAAAAACGGAATTGAGTCATTAATCAAAACTAAGAAATAAATTGATCAAATCTTATTGTTAACTAGATCGAATGGTTCTGAATTTGCAAAACTCATTTCTGAATCGACTCAAAACCTATGAATCATGAATTGTGCTCTGAACTAGCTGCAATGAAGTGAATTTCAAGGCCAAGGCCAACATGATAGGCATGTTTACAGAAAGACATGTCAGCTATTCTCTTTTCTCACTGCACAAATTGCTGTCTCACCAAGAGAAAAAATAACTAACATTTCTTTTAAAGAACTAATCACCCTTTTTTCTTATCCATGGAAAAGTGCTAAATATTTGGCAGGGTGCTGCAGATGATGTAGTTGTGTGTAAATGTCTTTGCTTCTGCGGGGGGTTTAGACAAATGTGTTGGAGATGGACTATTGGTAAACAACTATGTGCTCATCTCATGTGAATGGTAAATAACTTTAAATTCCACAATATTAATCAGCTTTGAGTCTTCAGTTGTGAACAAACATTATGTTTGTGAGAGGGATGCCTGAGTCAAAAGCTTTAAAATTTCTATAATCAGTGGTTTAGTGCAGGGAATAAGCAGGTATACAGCATATACCCACATCTTTATTAGTTGGAATTGCGTATACCAACTTCGGAATCTCCTCTGATGCACATTCATTCAGTCCAGCACATAAGTAGCTGTTCCAATCGCGTGTGAATAATCCAAAGGGCACGCCGCTCTCGCACAGAAAGTCCAAAATGGACTCATAGAAGTAATAATTTTATTTTTTATTTTTAGAAGCAATAACTTATGATGTGCAAGAAATCCCTTATATGGATAAAGGCATCCAGCTATCACTGTAGCCAAACAATTTCTGCTGAAGCCAAACTGAATAAAAATATACATTTTGACTGATTAAAAATGAAGACAACAAGCAAAAAAAATATTGTTTATGTGTGTTTTCCAAGTAAAAGAAAGCATTTGAATAATAAGTGTTTGACTTGGCATTTATTATAATTGGCTATTGTAACTATTCAATATCCAAATCGTTTTAGTGACTCATTTCTTGAAATTGAAGCAAGTTTTAACAGAATTAAACACAATAAAACTGTAAGGCTGGTGGTTTTAGTCCCATCATCTCCAGACCATTTACTTAAAATTTTGAAAATACATCAAATATATATCCCAGCTGACTTATTGTTTGAATTTCTTAATATTTATAAGAAAATTTGATAAATGATGCTCTCAGCAATTTATTCAGATCACTTAAATTTATATTTATGAGATCTGAACTGCTTAAAATTACAATGTTTTTGAATTTTACCAGATACTAAAGTGGTTGTAGGCTATATGTTGTTTATAGACAGTGAACTATTGTCTATTACACACTGTGTTTGGAGACAGAATCTCAATGAGCTGCACATCTTCAGCCCAGTCTGTCAAACAAATACACACTCAGACACACACACTGGCTTTCTTACACAGACACATCACTTACTAAACAGAATGGCTCTTAGTCTGTGCACATAAATCAAGTTTTTAAAACAGGCATTCAGCTAGATGCCCCATTTAAGGCCCCTTTCCCATTCCGATCTACAGGGAAACAACACCAGCCTCCCCAAAACCCAGTTGGGACCCCTGAGAATGACACAAAGGGACTCAAGACGCTTCCCACATTGGAACAGTTTTGTACAAAGTGGAGAAGTGACCCATTCAGATACCCTTGTAATGTTCTATTCTCCACCCTGGCCTTATGCCACATTCACCCTCTTGAGCCTTACACCGATCCAATGGAAATCTGACACAAGACACAGAATTAGTTTCGGAAACACAGCGCTCACGGGTAATTTGGCCAAATAAGAAAGTAATAAGACAGCAGTGACTGTTTGTGAAGTGTTAATTTGTTCACGGTATCAGAATTTCTACTGCCTCATGAAAAAAAAAAACTTCACAAAGATGTTTTTTTGCACGCTCGGCATTTTGTGTCAGTGACATCTTGGCACACGTCACCAAATTGCTTCATTAGTGGAAGCAGACATATACTGAGAACCTTTACACACTAACTACTGCAACTCAGACATTTGTACAGAAGGACTGGTCTCTGAGTGTGATGAAATGCGTGTGAACCCTGATCAGAACAACAGCGCCCTCTGCTGGATGAGAGATAATAATGCAGATTTCAAAGCCTGAGACTTGCAGTGCTGTTCCTGGGACAGTCGACCTATTGCCTAGCTATTGCAAGTTAATAAAATTTTAAAGAAAAAAATATGTAATATTCATCATTTAATTTATTGAAAACCAAATCATATTTATCTATAATGTAATTATTTAATTATTAATAAAAAAATTAATCAAATAAAATGAATACATCAATTATCAAATCATTAAACATAAAAAATACAAATATTATCACATAGTAATAAATATTTAACAATTCATTGTTTTATTCTGTGTATTATATTGTACATACATATAATTGGGGATAATTTTCTGTGGGTTTGGATCAGCTTATGTTCTGGGCCATTAAACTGTTCTGTAAAAACCTAGGTAGTAAGGAGAGAATCTGTCTATCTGTCTCTAAGTTTCTCTAAAATAAGATTGTATTTTATTGTACCTGACATGGCAGCCCAGCAAATGGTGTGGAAAGCAGTTGTCGATTAGATTTAAGACTAAATTTAAAATGAATACTTTTTTATAATGTCCACTAGATGTCTCTCTCCACCGTTGCATATTCCAGCCGGCACCGAATAAGACATTGAAGTTTTGAAACGCAGCCAGTCACTCATTTTATTTCAGGTTGTGTGCCATAGTGGGGTTTGGCAGCATGACCCAGGACCTATTATGCAATTGCTTGGTTATAGCATATAGTTATGCCACAGAAGCAACAATGTTAATGGATGAGGTCAGTCTAAATCCTTGCAGAAGTTATTCCAGCACAAATGCCGCGAAAATGTTAATGTTTGAGTTAAACTGTGTAATTAAATGCATTTTGCAGTCAGTTAGTGTTAAAAGTACGTGGCATGCGCATATCAGCAGACCACTACACTAATACTTATGGATTCATGCATTAAGCTAACTTTTAGTACATTTTATGCTAATTTTATCCCAATGTTACATATTTCTATGCAAAAACCTGTTTGATCTATCCCTTCACCAATACACTGACTTGATTAAGTAAACAATGTTTGATTGCAACAGCTTTCTCTGTCCGAGTCATGAAATAGATCTGACATATGCAACCAGTTTACAGATAAAATATTCACATATCCCTGTGATTTCCCAGATAAAGGTTAGTTTTAAAGTAACAGTTTGCGAAAGACTCATAATTGTATTCAATTTCTTGGTGCTTGGTATGGAAGGGCAAGTCCTTCATAAGAAGACAACTGATGGCACCTGCATAGCAACTAGTTTATAACTGATTAATTATTTGATCGTTAATCATAAATATAATTATATATTATGTGTCAGGCAGTCATTCCTGCAAAGTTATGCAAAATCATGATCCTACAAAACTGCTATTTTAATTAAGGTACAATATTCAGCAATTAAATATTTATTTATCAATCATTGGACATCTATTTGGAAGTTGAAAATATATATTTTAGCATTACAACAATTATTAAAAGATCAATATGTTTTTTTGGTTGTTTGTTTGTTTGTTTTAATGTAGCCAGAAACATAATCAAAAAGTATAGCAACAGAACTTTTCTTTGCTTACCCCAGAAGGCCTACAGAATCTATGTGAACAATTAATCTAATCAAACTAACCAAATACAAATTATATTTGATTTTTGCCAAAGTCTTTAAAATACAAAATAGTATTTTGTATTTCAAATACTTATTTTAAATACATGTATCTGAAATACTGCCCATTCCTATATATATACTGCCAAACTTTTGTGATCGAACGCAATGTTTCTCGGGGGAAGGCAAACCTTTAGTGAGAGAATGCAAAAGCGTTGGAATATAATTTCCCTTCCTATCTTATATTTTCATCGTTCGCCGTGATTTTGCCAAGTAAGGCATGTCTCTAGATCAACATTTTTTGAAGATCCTGAATCAACATTATTGTCCAAAAATATAGACTTAACCCAATCCCTACCCCTAAACCTAACCCTTCACATAATTTATTCCTAAAATCAGTGGATAATGATAGCTGATTATCAAGGGTGTAGAAGCACCTAATCCTGATTGTAAGCCTAAAACAGATTCTTCCTGAAAAAAAGTATATCTAAATTCTGATTGGTTGATTGTAATGTTGTTTCAGGATCAACAAGGATGTTGATCCACAGACATTTTGTAACTGGTGATATCACACTCGCCTTCTTATCACTATGACGCAGGCAGCCCCATACCATGATCCTTGGGAATCAAACCCATGGTCTTGGCGTTGCTACATTTTCGAGAGAGAAAGAGAGGTCTTAGATGTTATATTTGCACATGTTTGGACCCTTTGCTATTTCATGCCCCATTGGGCTGATAACTTCTAATCACCAAAACATAGGCCTACAGTAATGGTAAATGGACTGCATTTATATAGCGCTTTCAACAGACCACATGGCCATCCAAAGCGCTTTACAATTTGCCTCACATTCACCCATTCACACACTCATTCACACACCGACTGCGGTGTCAGCCATTCAAGGCGCCATCCAGCTCGTCGGGAGCAGCTGGGGTTAGGTGTCTTGCTCAAGGACACCTCGACACTTGGTCAGGTGGAGCCGGGGACTGAACCACCAACCTTCCGGTTTGTAGACAAACTACATGAACCACTTAGAAACAGCTTCAACATTTGCACATCAGTAAGGAAGGTTCTAAGGTATTGATCACTGAGGGTGGACATCTGGTCATGTCAATCAGAATGTCATCAATTAATCTTTAATCAAACTATAATCACTAGGTGATCAAATCATGCAACTATGAGAGAAACAGGGAAGAGACTGACTTGACAGAGAGAAAAGTTTATATATATGGAAAAGTATATATATATATATATATATAATAAGTATAGCTTGCTAGAAGGACTTTGAAATGGACTGGATGGCCTGAAGTTGGAGTGCTTGTAAAATCAGATAATTCTATCATGCGCCACAGTCATGTGGGATGGAGCCAAAGAAGAGCCATTTGGACCTTTGGACCATGGTAAACACGCCATGCACTGTTGAGTCTTAACGGTAGTCTGTGTTACTGTTATATACATTACATTTTGTGAGTGTCAGTGGTATAAGTTTAAATTCATGGTTTATTACAATCTTCAGAAAATAAAGATTAGCTTTATCCATGACCTAAATTCACAGGGCAAACAACCATGCTTAAAGATTACCCTGCTGCCTCACCTCCAGCTGATTTTACATTTACAAGTCTTGAAATAAAAGAGAATATAAGCTACAACCATTACTACACCCAAGAGGATGTCAGTTAAATATCTTCCAGTGATGATTGGTCGACACAAAAAGGCGCGGCTCGGTGGCTGGGGTGTAGAATATGCAAATAAGCGGCAAGAGGCTTTATTAATGGACTCGCAGCGGTCGCGTGGAGTGGGTGTGTCGACAGAGCTCAGCGGATAGGCTTTAGTTCTGGGGTGAACTGCTAAAATAACGAATTTTTACATTAAAATCCAGCGCTCTGGAATTGCTTGCAAATCCTGTATCTCCTGTAATGTGCTTTGCTCAAGAGACCACTTTAAACTGAAGCACTTTCTCAATGAGTTCCACAAGGTAAGAACATTATTTAAACCAATAGGTTTTAAAAATGCAAAGGGTTTTCTGATGCCTCTATTACAGTTAGCGACACTTCGACTAGTTATGTTAAAGAAATTTAAAAACAAAATGAACCTCTCTGTGATTATTTATTATATTTTTTTATGTAGATGCAGATTTAAGTGATAATGTTTTGTCACTTATCTTTCTAACAAAAAGTGTTCGAACGCCCGATTGTTGCTGTGGTTACGTTACGTGCTCGGGCAACGCGATTAAAGTTCTCAAATGTAACGTTAGTATAGTTCTCGTGAGAAGGTACGAGAAGTGAGTGAGTGAGGGGGAGGAGGAGTGATTAACATGAGTGATGGAGGTAGGACTTGGGTTCAATAAAAAGTTACCTACAAAGTAACTAATTCGACGTTCTTTATTTATTTTGGGTATGACATCACAACATCAAATTTTATTACCATGTGAAAACGCACCATAAATAAGACTTGTATTTGTAACTTTTTTTTCTGGTTAGTACCGAAATGCTTGAAACCCTTGCACATATATTTAACATGCAGGGTGCGATTTGTGAAAAAAAAAACATAGGGGGGGGAGGGGGGGGGTGTGTTTTGAAACATTTTAATTCATAAAAATAAATAATGAGAACTTGAACTAGATGACGTCATGCGTTAGTTAGCATATGTATGACGTAAGTGTGTCGTATTGTATTGCTCAATGCTCACATACTGCAATTTAATTTAGCCATTTAATTTAATTCTCAATAAAACTGTTTTTATTACTAAATTTTTAATGTTTCTGTTGTCAGACAACGGAACTGCACTTGCAAGTTCGAGTCTTGGGCTGGCAGGAATTGTAGCTGGGGGGAGTGAATGTACAGCGCTCTCTCCACCTTCAATACCTCGACTGAAGTGCCCTTGAGCAAGGCACCGAACCACCAACTGCTCCCCTGGCGGCGCAGCATAATTGGCTGTGTGTGTGTGTGTGTGTGTGTGTGTGTGTACTTTGGATGGGTTAAAAGCAGAGCACAAATTCCGAGTATGGGTCACCATACTTGGCTGTATGTCACGTCACTTTCACTTTTCACTTTCATACGATAAAGTCAGTGGTTGTGCTGTGACTAAATTTATAAAAATAATTAAGCAGAGGCAGGGATACATTGACCAGAAAGGGGGAAATCCCAGGCATCCCCAACCCCCCCCCCCCCCCCCCCCCCCCACAAATCGCACCCTGTTTACATGTAACTATAATCGAAATTAAGAGCCCTACAATCTTTTGTTTTTACTACCTGTGGGGGATAAGTTAAGGGCCTTTGTCACAATCATTTGTCATTTCCACTCGTGTCTAATTTGTATCGTGTTGTTTCATAAAGGCAGACTGCTTCCTCCAAGAATATAATTTTATAGCAGAATACCTTAAGAACCATTTTAAAGACATTGTACTCACACATCTGGTTTGTCTGTATGTGTTTAGAGTTATTCATCTCCTCAGTCCTCCAATGCCGGGTCCAGTTATGCCCGTGGATGTGGCTGTGCAGCTGTACATCACCCATTCTCCCCCACTGCATAGCTTCCTGAGCTCTTATGAAGACTACAGGAAGCGCCACCTGGTCAACACCTGCTACAAACCCCTGCGGCCCTGCTTGAGCTCCAGAACCCACCTGGAGCCCCCTCGTCTGGGCTGGCAGACCCCAAAATCCAAGGCCAAAAAGAAGGTTGTGTTTGCTGACTCAAAGGGTATGTCATTAACAGCGGTGCACATCTTCTCAACTTTTGATAACAGAGAACCTGCTACATCCGAACTGCAGTTTGACCTGGAAGACCTAGAGGACATCACAACCACTCTTCATATAAACTTGGCCCAGAGCAGAATTCTAGACTTTCTGCAGCCTGCGGCTGACTACTTAGATTTCCGTAGCCGACTGCTGAAAAACTTTGTTTGTTTGGAGAACTGTACCCTACAGCAGCGGGCCCTCACCGGCACCATCAAAGTGCGTAACCTGGCCTACGAGAAGTTGGTTCATGTGCGGATCACCTTCGACACCTGGAAGAGCTTCCAGGATGTGGAATGCACATTTATGAATAATGTCTATTGTTGTCAGGATACAGACACATTCTCATTTGCCATTCAACTGCCTGGGTACGTACCCCCTCAGAATAAGGTCGAATTTTGCATTAGCTACAGAACTGGAGAGCAGACCTACTGGGACCACAACGATGGCAGAAACTATGGACTGGTTTCAACATCATTGCAACAAAACAATACACAGAATTTCTCAAACCGGGGAAAGAAACCGAATGAATCCAATAAGTTAGGCATGAAAACACAAAACAAGGAGGTGTATAAATGTAAAAGTCTGTATGAATCCAATAGCATTTTTCAAAACTGGCACAGTTGGGGGAACATTGCAACCAGTGGGCCCTTCTGGTGACTTGAGTTCTCTGTCCAAACTATCCAAATGTGTCGAAAGGTTTTAACATCAATGAATCTTTCTATATGACAGCAGAAGAAGTTTAATGTTCTCTTAAAAGCTCTTAATATGATATACCTGCTGATAACTTTACAAGTAGACCTAGATTAGCTGTCTATTAGCGGACTAAAGAGGGAAGACAAGCTGGTTGAAATGGTCACAGAGTGAACCTTATTTCTTTTAGATGGAACATGTTGCTGCAGTGCAATACAGCATATTTTATTCTTTTGTTAAGTAAAACGTGTGATGACCCCTTTCCTAAAGAGCTAGATACATCTGTAAACAAGACCACTAGCCGGTTATTGTATAAAATGTGTGTGCTTATGTGTGCTAAGAGAATTTTTTGTTAAACTGCTGCCATTGTGTGCCACATTTGCAGACTCTGCACTATAAAAAATTATACCAAATGAAAATCAAGTCTAAATATTTGAGGATATTTGTATCTACGTAAAGAATTGGTCTCACTAGGCAATTTTCAGCCAATTTCCAGTTGAAGATTCTATTATGGAAGAGATGAACAGTTGGTATGCAACCAGTGAGATTGTCCTTCATATTGAAGGGGTAACTTTTACTGGTTACAGACTATTAGAAGGAAAAAATAAAAATATTTATCATATTTAATATGTACTCTAAATCAGCTTTTAAAATAAATTTGGTTTTGATCATTTTGTTTAGCAAGCTTCTTTTTCTGCAAGATGCACATAGATTTAGGTGTCTTTTTTTATTCATGTTTGTGTTAGATGTGTTAGAAATTTAATGTGCTGAATTTAATGCAACTGAATGCAATAAGCTAAACAAATGCCACGATGATGGTTTCTGTGCCTTAGGATCTCAGCAAATGTCATTGTAAATTAAGTAGTGTCTTTTGTTGGGTAATTTTTATGTTTAATGTGCAATTCAGTGAATATGAGTGGAATTGGTTATGATGTCATGTTTGAATCAGATGTGAAGATAAGAATGGCTGTATTTTATTAAAGAAAGAATGGATTTCTTGGTAAAGGAGTATGTATTTTGTGTGATTTTTATCAAATAAAATTAATAATATTTCACATTTCCAGATTCTGTTTCTCAATAACTTTAGTCAGACTAAGTAAGAATTTGCCTGATCTGTCCAGTGTAGACTTCATACTTCATTATTGTATTGGTAGCAATTAAGCTGGTATCATAAAAAGCTTTGGACAAAACACAAGGGATATTTTGAGTTCCTTTGCTCTCGTAGAGTTATAAACAAAACTAGATAAAAAAGTTTGTCTTGAGTTTGCTTGAGAAAGCCTGACCAGAAAGTTTGAAAAGTTTGAAAATTTTGAAAAGTTTGAAAATGTGAAAAGTTTAAACAGATTTAAAAGTTTAAGAAGTTTAAAAAAGAAAGTGATTAACATATTGCTAGCATAACAAGCAAGTGACTACCATGTCATTAGCATGATTAGCAAAGTTGCTAGCATGTTGCTAGCATGATTAGCAAGTGACTAGCATGTACTTAGTTGCTAGTATGTTGCTAGCAACTAAGTACATGCAGGGAAGTCGTGGCCTAATGGTTAGAGAGTCGGACTCCCAATCGAAAGGTTGTGAGTTTGAGTCCCGGGCCGGCAGGAATTGTGGGTGGGGGGAGTGCATGTACAGTTCTCTCTCCACCTTCAATACCATGACTTAGGTGCCCTTGAGCAAGGTACCCCAACTGCTCCCTGGGCCGCAGCATAAATGGCTGCCCACTGCTCCGGGTGTGTGCTCACAGTGTGTGTGTGTGTGTTCACTGCTCTGTGTGTGTGCATTTCGGATGGGTTAAATGCAGAGCACAAATTCTGAGTATGGGTCACCATACTTGGCTGAATGTCACTTCACTCTCACTCACTTAGCATGATTAGCAAGGTATCTAGCATGTCTCTTGCATGATTAGTATGTGACTAACAAGTTGCTAGCATGATTAGCATGTGACTAGCATGTTATTAGCATGTTGCTAGCATGTCGCTAACATAATTAACAAGGGACTAGCCATGTCGCTAGCATGATTAGCAAGTTAGTAGCATGATTAGCATGTTTCTAGCATGACTAGGATGCGACTAGCATTTTGCTAGCATGATTTTAGCATGATTAGCATGTTGCTAGCATGTTTCTAGCATGATTAGCATGCGACTAACATGTTGCTAGCATGCTTCTAGCATGATTAGAATGTTGCTAGCATGAATAGCATGTTGTTAACATGTTTCTAGCATGACTATCATGCGACTAGCATGATTTTAGCATGATTAGCATGTTGCTATCATGTTTCTAGCATGATTAGCATGTTGCTAGAATGTTTATAGCACGATTAGCATGCGACTAGCATGTTGCTAGCATGATTTTAGCAGGATTAGCATGTTGCTAGCATGTTTCTTGCATGATTAGCATGTTGCTAGCATGTCGCTAGCATGTCTCTAGCATGATTAGCATGTTGCTAGCATGTCGCTAGCATGTTGCTAGCATGTTTCTAGCATGATTAGCATTGCGACTAGCATGTTGCTAGCATGATTTTAGCATGATTAGCATATTGCTAGCATGTTTCTAACATGACTAGCATGCGACTACCATGTTTCTAGCATGATTAGCATGTTGTTAGCATATTTCTAGCATTACTAGCATGCTGCTAGCATGATTTTACCATGATTAGCATGTTGCTATTATGTTTCTAGCATGATTAGAATGTTTGCTAGCATGTCGCTAGCATTTTTCTAGCATGATTAGCATGTTGTTAGCATGTCGCTAGCATGTTGCTAGCATGTTTCTAGCATGATTAGCATGCGACTAGCATTTTGCTAGCATGATTTTAGCATGATTAGCATGTTGCTAGCCAAAGTCAAAGTCACCTTTATTTATATAGCGCTTTAAACAAAATACATTGCGTCAAAGCAACTGAACAACATTCATTAGGAAAACAGTGTCAATAATGAAAAAAATGATAGTTAAAGGCAGTTCATCATTGAATTCAGTTATGTCATCTCTGTTCAATTAAATAGTGTCTGTGCATTTATTTGCAATCAAGTCAACGATATCGCTGTAGATGAAGTGTCCCCAACTAAGCAAGCCAGAGGCGACAGCGGCAAGGAATCGAAACTCCATCGGTGACAGAATGGAGAAAAAAACCTTGGGAGAAACCAGGCTCAGTTGGGGGGCCAGTTCTCCTCTGACCAGACGAAACCAGTAGTTCAATTCCAGGCTGCAGCAAAGTCAGATTGTGCAGAAGAATCATCTGTTTCCTGTGGTCTTGTCCTGGTGCTCCTTTGAGACAAGGTCTTTACAGGGGATCTGTATCTGGGGCTCTAGTTGTCCTGGTCTCCGCTGTCTTTAAGGGATGTAGAGGTCCTTTCTAGGTGCTGATCCAGCATCTGGTCTGGATACGTACTGGATCCGGGTGACTGCAGTGACCCTCTGATCTGGACACAGACTGGATCTGGTGGCCACGGTGACCTCGGAACAAGAGAGAAACAGACAAATATTAGCGTAGATGCCATTCTTCTAATAATGTAGCAAGTACATAGGGTGTTATGGGAAGTGTTTCCGGTTCCGGTTTACCTAATTAATGCAGCCTAAAAATCCTTTAATGGATTTGGATAATAAAAGCATATTAGTATGTTATGTGTATGCCAGGTTAAAGAGATGGGTCTTTAATCTAGATTTAAACTGCAAGCATGTTTCTAACATGACTAGCATGTGACTAGCATGTTTCTAGCATGATTAACATGTTGCTTGCATGTTGTTAACATGTTTCTAGCATGATTAGCATGCGACTAGCATGTTGCTAGCATGATTAGCATGTTGCTAGCATGTCGCTAACATGTTCCTAGCATGATTAGCATGCAACTAGCATGTTGCTAGCATGATTATCATGTTGCTATCATGATTTAAGCATGATTAGCATGTTGTTAGCATGTTTCTAGCATGATAAGCATGCGACTAGCATGTTGCTAGCATGATTTTACCATGATTAGCATGTTGCTAGCATGTCGCTAGCATGTTTCTAGCATGATTATCATGTTTCTAGCATGACTTGCATGTGACTAGCATGTTGCTAACATGATTAGCATGTTGTTAGCATGTTTCTAACACGATTAGCATGCGACTAGCATGTTGCTAGCATGATTTTAGCATGATTAGCATGTTGATAGCATGTTTCTAGCATGATTAGCATATTTTGCTAGCATGTCACTAACATGTTTCTAGCATGATTAGCATGTTTCTAGCATGACTAGCATGCAACTAGCATGTTGCTAACATGATTAGCATGTTGCTAGGATGTTTCTAGCATGACTAGCATGCGGCTAGCATGTTGCTAGCATGATTTTAGCATGATTAGCATGTTGCTAGCATGTTTCTAGCATGACTAGCATGTTGCTAGCATGATTTTAGCATGATTAGCATGTTGCTATCATGTCGCTGGCATGTCTCTAGCATGATTAGCATGTTGCTAGCATGTCACTAGCATGTTTCTAGCATGATGAGCATGCGACTAACATGTTGCTAGTATTATTTTAGCATGATTAGCATGTTGCTAGCATGTTTCTAGCATGACTAGCATGCGACTAGCATGTTGCTAGCATGATTTTAGCATGATTAGCATGTTGCTAGCATTTTGCTAGCTTGTTTCTAGCATGGCTAGCATGCGACTAGCAAGTTGCTAGTTTGATTAGCATGTTGCTAGCATGATTTTAGCATGATTAACATGTTGTTAGCATGTTTCTAGCATGACTAGCATGCGACTAGCATGTTGCTAGCATGATTTTAGCATGATTAGCATGTTGCTAGCATGTTTCTAGCATGACTAGCATGCGACTACATTGTTGCTAGCAAGTTTCTAGCATGGTTAGCATGTTGCTAGCATGATTTTAGCATGATTAGCATATTATTACGATAGATAGATAGATAGATAGATAGATAGATAGATAGATAGATAGATAGATAGATAGATAGATAGATAGATAGATAGATATAGCACACCAAGTCAGAACAGTATGAAGGTCTGACCCGAGTTTGGAGTATGTAGCTTGAACCATAGACATCATATAGGTAGACGCCCCGTCGAACGCTACTGCCTATTGGCACGAACGAGCCGCGGAGCCGCCATCTTGGACCGGTCGACAGCTCCACTCAGTGTAACTTGTTTTCCAGGTGCAATGAGCTGTCAGCGCATTAAATTAATCATATCTCACTGAATACCTAACTGATTTTGACGCGGGTTTTTTTGCTGCAAAGTTCATTCATGCAGCTATGATACAGGACACATGGTTCAGCGTATTTTAATATTCATAATAGGCTTTACAGTTACATATTATATTCTGATATAAGATATAAGTGACCAGACGCCCAAAATCTAAATATTCAAAGTACTATATTCAAAATATTCAAAATAAATCAAAATACTCAGTGAGGAATGTACAGTAGAGAGCTGCATTCTCAACTTTCCTACTTTTTGGAAATGTTTAAAAGCACTCCCATATATGAAACAACTCTTTAATGTATTAGTGGAAAGCTGATTTAGACACAAGACCTCTGAAAACCCTGGATATGAACACCGTCTGCCTGATCATGTACTGAACACACAGTTCAAAAACACCTTCCCTCATACCAAGCCTATTTTGGCCACCATTTTTTAAACCAGTGAATAGAGGAACAACATGTTGATAGTAGAGGTTCTTTCAGGTTATTCCAATATCAGATGCAGTGTACACACCGTTATAACCTTAAATAGCCAGTTCTAAATTTAAAAATTTAAAAATGTGGTTTTAATAACAAAGTTCGGGAGGAGCACGATCAGATAATCATCCAATTTGGCACAGGTGCATCTCGTTTAGCTAGTCATCTTAACTAGCACACAAGCGTATATATATCCAGTCTTCCTACCTCTTTTTCGGCATCCCTCCTCCACCCCAACTCCTCACTTCTAATCTATTTATCCCAAATTAGGGATAGGGGGAGTTATTTGGGTTCGGGCTATGCTCTGGGCCCGGACCCCTCCCCCAGGACAGCACGCCAAAATATGCCTACTATTCGCCTTCAGATTAGATGTAAGGGTGAACTCGTGAATGAAAATATAAAAACTGCAGGATTTACGATGCTGATGACCGTTGAAATGTATCATCACAGTTTGTGAAAAGGGTGCATTATAATTTTTGCATTCTAAAATTGTAAATCATGTGCTGGCAAGCATTTTGCACCTCTTCCCTCGTTCTTGTGCAACCAAAACCCAAAGACAGGCCCAAAGTAATCCTTTTTATGTGTTATGTGTATCTGTCAGTTGGACAACAGGACCTTAGAAATCGGCTTTAGTGGCTCAAACTGTTGATATTTAAACTATGTGAAATACTTTTGGGAAAATGATTCAGATCTTTCCTAAAACATGCTTTCAGTTGCTTACAAAGATCATGGTTTCTCATAGCAGAAATGTTTGACATAGCAAAAACGGTCATGATTTGTGTGTAAAAAAAAAAAAAAAAAGTAGTATGTGCACCAATTTTTTTTAAACTAAATTAGTATTTCATATATTTAAACTTAATTGTGAGTTGAATAAGCAGCATGAATGATCTCACCGCTAGACTACCTCACCATGTCTCAGCAATCTTTTTTAATCTCCAAACTTTCAGCCAGAGCAGGACATTTGCCTCCATTTTCCATGATTCTAGAACTGATGTTTTGCAAACATTAAAGGGTTGAGAGAAAGAGAACAAGAGAGAGAGAGAGAGAGTTGGTCTGGGGCAGGAGCCATAAACAGGCCTCAGAGATGGCAGGAGAACAGTGCAGCATTCACAATCTGTCAAGAACAAGGGCTCTCTAAGTGAGGAGGGAACTGGAGCTGAGTATGGAGTGGATTTGTCCATGCAGCTGTGATTTCCTGCTCTGTAACCATAAAGGGCATGGAAAATGTATCTTTTTTCCCCAGGTGTTGGCTTTACCAACTCAAAGATTTTATTTATTTATTTTGTTATTTCCTGTGGACAAATTGCAAACATGTGGTTGAGGATGCATGCACTCGGTTTTGCTTCATTCAGTTTCTGTCTGTATAAACATATGTCTTCGTGAGTTGTCTTTTTTTTCCATTGTTTCATTGCTATCCTGCTATTCTGACATAATGTGATATCTGATATACAGTTTTGTTGAGCATCATTCTTCTGCTATTTTTAAAGAGGCATTTACTGCAGCTGTTGACACCACTGGACATCAGTGCCAGCAGTCCATAGAAACCTATGATACAGATTTTAGAGTACTCTCCTTCAAAACAGATTCTGAAGCTGCTTTAGGTCAAACTATAACAATAATTACATTAATTCTAGTTCAGTGGTGGACACCACCCAGTTTGCTTTTGCCAGTATTTGGTCAATAAGCCGTTGTTTGAGACTAGTATGAAGTCATCAAGCAGTAGAAATGGATTGAAAACTGTGAATTTGGTCTCTGGCAATTTACATCTCATTTCATAAGGTGCTGATTCTGGAAAATATTATTTATTTTGCTCCATTTAGCTGAAATAAGTTGTTTTTCAAAAACTCCCAGTCAAAGTTAGTACATGAATATAACTCAGAAATTCACTGAGTAGAAAATATGGACCACACATAACATTGTTATTGGCCATTGATGTGGGTTATCATAAGTTACCATTATTATCATTCTTAGTGTGAACAGCCCTTATGACATCACAAGAATTGCTCTAACACTGTTTTTGTCAGGTAAAGTTTTGAAAGTCTGTTAAATTTAGATCTGAAATATATTTCTAAAGAGGACAATTGGAAACTTTCTGAAATGCATTAAATCTCTATTAATGAGACCTGACTATATTAACACATAAACCATTGATGGACATAATGTAAAAAGTATGAGTCTAAAGAGTTTTTCTTAATGAATTGAAGCTGATTCAGCAGTGAATGTTTTGTTCTGAGGACTGAAGTGAATCCAACTGAAATGGAAGCAAATCTTATCCTAAAGCACCTAAACCGGTGCAATCTCAGAGTCACAACCACACACACACACACACATACATACACACAGGGGTAATGGGTTTCTCTCACTCCCACAAGTCCTTCAGTGTCCTGCAATCTTTCACTGCATTACATACAGCCATATACATGAACTCAGTGAACTTAACATACCGATGATATATTTAACTGGCTCATTTGACCTAGTGTTGTATATGTCAAGCCAAGTCATGCTAAGTTTAAACCTTAACCCTAAAATACCCTAAAAATAGATATTAATTCTGTTAGTTCTTCTATAAACCATTTTACATGGAAGCCTCCACAAGCTGTTCTTTCTGGCTTTCCTATTCATCCGGGAGCATTTTTGGTTAATTTTGTCTCAGCAAACTGAACTTACACAAAATCCCACTCTTGCAGAAGCTAAGCAGAGACTGCAAACTATCATGATGCAATGAGCCCTAGACTTGCACATGCTATTTAAACTTACTAACACCCTTTAAATAACATGATTAAACTCAAAAAACAGTTCTTTTATTTCTGCTAAATGTCTGTGTCTGTGATTTCACAAAGTACAACATATTCCTGGATCAACATCCTTGTTGATCCTGGAACAACATTCCAATTAACCAATCAGAGTCAAGGTATCATTTTTCAGGAAATATCTGCTTACAATCAGGGTTAGGTGCTTCTACACCCTTAATGAGCTATCATTTCACACTGATTTTAGGAATAAATTATGGATAAGGTTACTGTAAGTTTAGGGGTAGGGTCTGGGTTTATTCTCTATTTTTGGACAGTAATGTTGATCCAGGATCAACAAAAGATGTTGATCCAGGAACATGTCTTACTTGGCAAAATCACGACGACCAATAAATTTCATACACCTACATAATTTATTAATCATTTTAATATGTTAAAGTGGCATGTTTTATATTTATTTCAATATTTAAAATGATTATATTCTATCCCTGTGAGTTTGTATTGTACGTATGTATAAATCTCACTATACCCACTTTTTAATTTTCTTTTGTAAAGCTGTTTATGAAGTAAACAAACAAGCTGCGCAATCAGGATTATCTTCTTAGTGTTACTCGTGTGACCAGGACATGTCTCTGTTGACCCTTCGCAACCAGTGAACTACTGGTTGCCATGGTCATGTGACCAAATATTGCATTACTGGGTGACTTGCACAAGGAGACAGAAATAGCCATGTTGTGACATAAATGTGTTGTTGAGTTGTGTGTCTACGCTCCCTAGGAAATACCTAAATATGATATTTTTGATGAGAATTTTGGTATTGGATCAAACAAACAACTGAACACTATAATGTTTTATTGTATATTCAAAGCTGCACATTTATATTGTATTTTTGTGAGTCATACAACTTACATGCATAGCGATATGAATAGCATAATACAAAAAATGTTGTTTTCATTTACTCATGACACTTTAAAAATGCACTATTCAGTTAGTCATGATTCATAATGGTGAGTTGTTGTGGTAAAGCAGTATTTGGCTGGTTGTGTGATGCACGTGGTGGCTCCCATAAGGCTCCATGTAAAACAAAACAGATTCATTTATGCTTTTTTGAGTATAAAGCATTTCTCAAAACTACCATTTTGTTCTATATGTGTATATGCCTTTAATAGAGTAAAAGAGTTGCTGTTTTCAGCATCAAAGAAGGGCATTTCACACTAGCAATGTGCCTGTGATCCTTCTATTCCTTTCTCTAAACTTTAAAATATGGCAGAGAACTGCACATATAATAATATTTAAATAACAGACACCAGTCATTACTGTTCACACATACAAATATCTGCTGACCCATAAAATAGCAATGAAACAGACACATGTAAACAGGGTGTCAGTGGAAAGAGAAAGACTGTTCCACATAACTCTGGTTTAACCTATGAAACTGGACAGAGTCCACATGGATACTGAAAGAACAGATGGTGTTCTTTTGACCGGTATTCATAGTTGTACAGGACTTTGTGTCACCATGAGTTTCAGTGATAAAGTACATCTAGGGGTACAGGGAGAACCTTTGTTGTGCATGAGTACAAGGACAGAACTTTGCCAGCAAGTAAATAAATTTGTACATATTCAATTAAAATGTGACTTTACTTTTCAGGAATGAACTTTTATAGCAATTGATGCATGAAAATAAAATGACATCTTAAACTTGTTAATCCAACTATATTTTTGACTTGTCAAGTGGCTGACAATACTAGATATCTTATTTGCTCAAATTCAAGCACTACATACATACTGATAACTTCAGTTGTCAATCACACATTGACAAAAGAAAACATTTCCACCACTTCAAAACACACATACACTGCCAAAAGCCTACGGAAAACAGAATAAACAAACTGTCATACAGCAAATGACTAGCAAACTCATCAAATGCCAGCAGACTGTGAGTGTGAACATATTTTACAAGAACACTTTGGTCCATGACACACCCCTAATGATATGTAGACCAAAGAGAATCCTGTGTTCAAATGTTAATGTTGAGTTTATTTAAGAACACACAGGATCCTGGTTTTCACTTTCAAGTCATGACCCCAGCAGACTAAAGTCACGTACGCATACTGTTTGTTTACAGGTTTTTGCTCAATGATTGCAGTATGCTAATCTGCTGATCAATGTTCAGTGTGGTAAACGTAATATTAATCTGAGAAATAACATTCCTCTGTTCAGTTGTGTTGACTGTATAAGCAACTTTTGAAATGTTAATAATGGTTAAAGACCCGAATCCCCCCATGACCCTGGGTTCACCACTGAAGATGTGTCCAAGTGGCATCAGAAGATGTATGTCTAAACAAAGGCACATACACTTGTTAAAGCCAATAGCTTTATGGGTAGTGCTCTGACATTTTTTTTTTATCATTGAGATACTAATAATTTTTATTTTATTAATGTTGAATTAGTTTTTATTTTTATATTGTTTAATATTGTTTATATTTTTTATCTTTGTCACTAAATTAAATGCAAGGCAAATAGCTGAAATAAATAAAGATTCAAATTTTATGTTATTTTACATTTGTGGCTCGTGGTCCTTTGCAGATCCCATCGTCCTCTCTCTCTAACATTACTTCCTATAAATTATCTTTAATGCCCAGTCTCAATGAAGGCAACAACAGTCAAATTAAATCTAAAATAGAAAAGACACACACTGTTTATTTATAATTTTATTCAGCTGAAAGTAGAAGAGACAGTAGGACAGGAATTTGGAAATGACCCAGTCAAAGTCCCCTTGAGCTCCTATGTGCTTCAAGCGTACCCAGTCCACTAAACCACAGTCCTGACCACACCCACATGATTTATAACATGTCTGTAATGTAATCTCAGTTCTTTCACATTCTCAATTTCTGAGTCAAAACCTGACACAGGCCCAGCATATAGCACTCATTTCTTATGTAAGATTGACAGAAACTGTCATATGTGTCCAGGTTCTGTTGTGTTTTTGCATTTGTGTTTGTGTGAGTGCCAATAAATACAAGTGAGGGGAAGAGTGAAGGATAAAACATTAAAGAAAGCGTTTATGTTATAGAGGCAGTGTAGGGGGAAAAGTCAATGGTGTGTTGTTAGACTAAGAAGAATCTGCTTCCACAACATTTGGCTTCTACCCTCAATTAAATAAACTTCATACACCCCATTAGCCAATAGACAACCCCTACAAATTTACCTACAGGGTCTTATGTTTACACAGACTTTGCTCTCATAACAAACCAGCTCCAAACTAATTGCTCTTTACCCCCTCGCTTTACCCAAGAAATCTGGAACCTGTACTGTTGTGCTACTGAATAAAGACTTTAACACAAACTCTCAACAATCATTATCACAGGTCTTGTACCATGCAATTATTTATGAAAATAAAAAACACATTTATAATTTGCCATTTTAATCAATAAATTGCTTGACAGAATAAATGTGGTCATAATTTATAAAGCTACACAGACAAAGCAGGTCATTTAGTGTGGGGTCATGGATGCCCACTGAGGCATGAACAATTCATTATCCACCATTAACAGACTCAAGGGGTTCTATGCTTGAATAGTCTCACACAGAGCAACAAATCACACAGACACAAACACAGTGGCATGCACAGACCTCCAGAGGGGCAAGGGAGAAGTGGTGTTATGAGGGCATAGTGGTCTGGGGGCACCAAACTGGCATCGGTGACCATAGCCGCCCCCCCCCCCCCCCCCCCGGAAATGTTCACACAATAAGAGACAGGGCAGTTGTTAAGTAAGGGAATGAAAAACCCTATCAACTACTCCATAAATTGACACACAACCAAGCTTTGATTACCATGTGAGAATGTGACTTTAGCTATAAAAGTATTAGGTCGACACACACTCAAACGTCAATGATCACCAAAACTTACCACACTTTTCCATCCAAGCACCCACATGGTATAATTATTCTCGAAATTCACCAAAAACGTTTAAGAGTGAAATATAATGTAGAAAACCGAATAAGGCTATTTAATCTTTTCCCTTCATTGTAGTTATTAGGCTACTTTTCAGTATTATTGAATTACTAAGGCTTATGGTATAAAAAAGAAGCATTTTCATAACTGTAAGGTAATCATGGATAATATTTTTTGCTTTCTTTAACACAGCCTGTAAGAGCAGCTTAATGGCTGTATAATGCACTTTATACATGTTTCTTTAGCCATTTTGAAGGATTTGTTGAGTTCATTCAGTGAAGGACAAAATATACCAATTCGCAAAACTAACAGAATGCATAGCTGAAATGAAAAACTGGATGATTAGTCATTTCTCACTGCTAAATTCAGAAAAAACAGAGGCATTAATTATCAAACAAAAACCTCTGAAAGTCATTTTTCCAGCATTTATAAAAACAAATTTTTCCATCTTAAAAATATATCTAAATTACGACCTATGCTCTCAATGTCAAATACAGAAATGTTGATTCATGCTTTAATGACCTCAAGGTTAGAATATTGTAATGCTCTATTGGGTGGTCAAAATGCAGCAGCTAGAGTTTTTACTACAACCAGGAAGTATGACCATTTTTGCCCAGTTCTGTCATCCTTGCATTGGCTCCCTATTAAACATTGTATACATTTTAAAATCTTGCTAATTGTTTATAATGCCTTGAATGGTTTAGCTCCTCAGTACTTAAGTGAGCACTTATTGCATTATAGTCCTTCACATCCCATAACACTTCCCATAAATCAATGTACTTTTTACATAGTAAGATCAATACAGTCTGTATCTAGTCCAGATGGTGGATCAACACCTAGAGATCACCTCCACAGCCCTGAATGTCAGTGGAGACCATGTCAACTAGACGAACCCTAGAGACAGATCCCCTATGAAGACATCGTCTTTCTTGTTTAACACTGTAAAGCTGCTTTGACACAATCTGTATTCACTATATAAATAAGCCCTATATAAATAAAGGTGACTTGATTTGACAGCTTCCGGTTTTCTGCAAAGGCTTTCCAAAAGATTCTAGAGTGTTCCTATGGGAATTTTTTTGCATTTGTGAAGTTAGGCAGTGATGTTGGACAAGAATGCCTGGCTAGTAATTTCCATTCTAATTCCAAAAATGTTTGAGGAGGTTGACCCTTACAAAAGGAAAATATATTTACCAATATATTTCTTCAAATATACTGTGATATATTGTAATATATTATTTTCCCTTTTTATTTTCTAATATATTATATATTTGAATACATTTAATAATATATTGATGATACATATATTACATAATATATTGCAAAATATACAAATGATTGCCGCTTTCAATATATTGCAATATATTGGAAAAAATAAATACATATAAGAATATATGCGTAATATATTACATGATATTTTCCAATATACTGCAATATATTTTTGTTTCATAAGGGGAGATCAGGGCTCCATGTGGGTCAGTCAAGTTTTTCCATACTCCAGACATCCACCAAACCCAGAATTGCCCATAAGACTGTCAAACAGAGAAGTCTATTTCTTCACTCCACAGAACAGGTTTTCACTGCCAAAATGGCAGAAACACATATAAACAAACACAAAAAGCAGATTACAAAACATGAAACTGATGCCAATTCAAGTCAAATAGGTGCTGTGTCTGGAGATGTTTGAACTTTAATACGTGAGTAGTTTGTTGGTTTTGGCTGCTTCTAGTGGATCAGTCAGATTTGTATGAACTTACGCATATCAACATCTATCAAGCCCACCAAAACACAATATAGTCGTGGCCAAAGGTTTTGAGAATTACATAAATATTAGTTTTCAAAAAGTTTGCTGCTAAACTGCTTTTAGATCTTTGTTTCAGTTGTTTCTGTGATGTAATGAAATATAATTACAAGCACTTCATACGTTTCAAAGGCTTTTATCGACAATTACATGACATTTATGCAAAGAGTCAGTATTTGCAGTGTTGGCCCTTCTTTTTCAGGACCTCTGCAATTCGACTGGGCATGCTCTCAATCAACTTCTGGGCCAAATCCTGACTGATAGCAACCCATTCTTTCATAATCACTTCTTGGAGTTTGTCAGAATTAGTGGGTTTTTGTTTGTCCACCCGCCTCTTGAGGATTGACCACAAGTTCTCAATGGGATTAAGATCTGGGGAGTTTCCAGGCCATGGACCCAAAATTTCAACATTCTGGTCCCCGAGCCACTTAGTTATCACTTTTGCCTTATGGCACGGTGCTCCAACGTGCTGGAAAATGCATTGTTCTTCACCAAACTGTTGTTGGATTGTTGGAAGAAGTTGCTGTTGGAGGGTGTTTTGGTACCATTCTTTATTCATGGCTGTGTTTTTGGGCAGAATTGTGAGTGAGCCCACTCCCTTGGATGGGAAGCAACCCCACACATGAATGGTGTCAGGATGCTTTACTGTTGGCATGACACAGGACTGATGGTAGCGCTCACCTTTTCTTCTCCGAACAAGCCTTTTTCCAGATGCCCCAAACAATCGGAAAGGCGCTTCATCGGAGAATATGACTTTGCCCCAGTCCTCAGCAGTCCATTCACTATACTTTCTGCAGAAGATCAATCTGTCCCTGATGTTTTTTTTTGGAGAGAAGTGGCTTCTTTGCTGCCCTTCTTGACACCAGGCCATCTTCCAAAAGTCTTGGCCTCACTGTGCGTGCAGATGCGCTCACACCTGCCTGCTGCCATTCCTGAGCAAGCTCTGCACTGGTGGCACTTCGATCCCGCAGCTGAATCCTCTTTAGGAGACGATCCTGGCGCTTGCATGACTTTCTTGGATGCCCTGAAGCCTTCTTTACAAGAATCGAACCTCTTTCCTTGAAGTTCTTGATGATCCTATAAATTGTTGATTTAGGTGCAATCTTAGTAGCCACAATATCCTTGCCTGTGAAGCCATTTTTATGCAACGCAATGATGGCTGCACGCGTTTCTTTGCAGGTCACCATGGTTAACAATGGAAGAACAATGATTTCAATCATCACCCTCCTTTTAACATGTCAAGTCTGCCATTCTGACCCAATCAGCCTGACATAATGATCTCCAGCCTTGTGCTCATCAACATTCTCACCTGAGTTAAAGGAGCATTTCACCCGTGGGAACGTTGATCTTCATTGAAAGTGGGTCATATATGTAGTCGAAATTTATTTAAACTTTCGAATTTGGTGCCTTTTTGACCGAGTTATTACAGAAAGTAACTTTAGGGCTCATTTGTATGTAAAACCACAACTCCCACAATGCAACACATTTGCACAGCTCCACAAGCCACTCCCACTAATCCAGAACACCGCTGTTAGGCGATATTGTCTACAAGACATTGAGGACACAGTTAGCGATGTATGGTATTTACGTGCCACAGTAGTAAACAATGCCACAGTAAGCTTTTTGTGCATTAAAAAAGGTACTGCACAAACAGTTTACAGTTGACGTTACGTAACTTATTAACCGGGAATCATTTCGTGATAATAATGCTTGAAGAAATTGTGTACATTTCACGAAATGAATAATAAATAAAATTGAAACACTTATTTTACAGTTAGACGTCCATTTGTCCCTGCAGGCTTCGGCTGGCGTTTCCAGTTTACCTTCGGAATTCTGAAGTATGTCTCCAGGACGCCTCCGTCCATATGCGGGGCGAAACTAGGATGGTTCACAACGCAAACATCCGTGTCCTTGTCTGCCTCAGACATTTCTTCGAGGAGAAATTGGCATCTTTCAAATTCTTGCAGCAGACGGACTCGAGCTCTGTGTCCGTAGGCGCACAACGAGAGCACAGGCACCACCAGTCCGCACCAGCTCGAGCACGCCCAGCCTCCTCGGACGCGACAGGCAGGTCTCCGGCCTCGGCTGCAGCCGCCGCCTCCTCCTGTTCCTCCATCAGCCTCAGCTGCTCTGCGCTATATTGTGGCTCGTATAGATAGCCACGAACATCTGTTTCGAGCAACAGACTTTGAAAATCCTCTTCTTCCGTATCATGAGTTGTTCCTCCAGCCATTCTCGTAAATCTGACTCCATAAGCGCTTGTTAGCTTAGCTACATAGCTTCCAAACAAGATGGCGGATTTTCATTTTCGTTTCTGTAAGTTTAGTCCCACCCACTGATCTGTAATAGGCCTGTAGGGTGAGTGGGTCCCATCCCCTGGAATAATAATAAGCTAGTGTCTGTAGTCTCTACACTTTTCAATGAATTTTGACTTCCTGCTTATTATGACGCAAAATGACGATTTTTACGTCATAATAAGCAGGAAGTAAAACACTTAAATCCTTATTTCTCCCATCTCAGGGAAAAACAAAGGAAAAATCCATGATCATTATAATATATGACTGGGTTTCTAACAATACAAAGCTAAATGCAAATGGGTGAAGTGATCCTTTAACAAGACGATTACTGAAATGATCTCAGCAGGTCCTTTAATGACAGCAATGAAATGCAGTGTGAAGGTTTTTTTGGGATTAAGTTCATTTCATGGCAAAGAAGGACTATGCAATTCATCTTATCACTCTTCATAACATTCTGGAGTATATGCAAATTGCTATTATAAAAACTTAAGCAGCAACTTTTCCAATTTCCAATATTTATGTAATTCTCAAAACTTTTGGCCACGACTGTATATGTTAAACTGGCCTCATGACATTCTGTTTTCATGAATGCACCACCTTAATCATGGATTTGTCCTCATTCTTAAGGTTATAGTGCATCCTCAGGGCCGTATTGAGCTTGTCGGGGTGTGCTACCCCTCTTAGCTTTATTAAAGTGCAGAGTACAAATGCAGCTGTTGCATTCAGTAGGCATTCAGTAGACAGTCCTGATATAACGACGCAGACTTTAGACTGTGAAAACAAGCATCCTTCAGATAAAGCATTAAACTGGCCTCATGACATTCTGTTTTTATGAATTACCCGCCTCAATTACGAATTTGACTTTTTTTCAGGCTCGTTTGCGGTCGTGGCTTCAGTCGAATTCAATGGGGCGCAGTGGTTTATGGGATGAGTAGTTCCTGCGCTCGAAATGAAAATATGTACACAGTCTTGTACCTTTGACTTTTTTTGGATTTTCTCTTAATTTTTTCACTGAAATGATATGTTATATGCTTATGAGTTCAGCCGTAGCTGGTTATCCTCACACATGCTCTAAAACTCTTTAGATACGGATTTTTCCGAAAGTCAATGGGAGAAATGAATGGGAAATTTACTTCCGGCACCAGAGCTCTCTCGGGCTATGGGCAGGACTGTGATGCTCTATTCAGATTCAAACTGAAGCGCGCGGCTTGAATACGCCCATAACAGAAGAAAAAGCAGCCAGACTGTTCTTCAAGTTCTTTTATTTTACTGTTTGCTTCGCGATGAGAGGAATAAGACATAATTCACCCCAAAAAGATGTGATGTGGTTGAGGATTTGAGATTTGGATTTCCTCAGAAAAAAAAGAATGAAGCACTTTATTCAGCAGAGATCATAAACATGAGTAAGTCTCTTTTTATTTATTTATATACTTGTACTAGTTTTCACATAAGGTGTAAACATTTTACTAGTTAGACTTTTTCCAAACTATAATTCCTGACTAAATGTATAATCAAGTGAAATATTATGAAGTTTCAATAACAATATACAATACTATACCATTCAAAAGCTTGATGTATAATATAAATGTAACAAATAAATGTAACTGTAACAAATGTAACAAAAAATGGTGTTCTTTTAATTTATCCTCCCTAAAAAACTTGAAAAATATTCTCAGCTCATTTCAACATTAATAATAATAATAATAATAATAACAATAAATGTTTTTTTTTTTGGTAGAAAAAAAGGATTTCTGAAGGATTGTGTGACTTGAGTAATGGAGCAAAAAATTAGTTTGAAAGTCAGCTTTGATTGTTCCTGATAAACTGTTTAACTGCTCCCCCAAGTGGATATTAAATTATGTTGTGGGATAATTAAATATATTCTAAATAAACTACAAACATAAAATTATATAGATTATGTGACGAGTGGGGCGGGGCCGAGGGACATGGGAGCGAGGCCGGGGGAGTGATTGGAGATGAACTACACCTGTTCGACCCACCGGTCTCGAGGCCCATGCAGGAGATGGAAGGATATAAAACTGGAGCGACGACAGTGAAGGACGAGAGAGGACCAGGCTTGGGCTTTTAGTTGTGTTTTGGGTTTTATTTTGCGCGCATCAGTCGTCCGTGAGGGGCTGATGCGCTGTTTTTGTGTTTATTTTGTTATTAAAATGTTTTTGATTGTCCGCCGGTTCCCGCCTCCTTCTTCCGGATGAATATGAAGGTTTAATTCATTACAGATTTATTTTGTCCTCACATTCTTTCTTGTAACTCTTACCTCTCAGTGACAAACCTGACTGAGAGGCTCATTAAGCAGCTCATTATGCGGGCCTTTGTCTTCTCAGGTGTAAATCACAATGATATTCATGATAGTTGACGCCTACTCGCATATGACTTTTACCAACAAAAAGTGTCTTAGAAAATTTAAATCAATATATTGTTTTCTGTAAGTGAGTAAACAAGATGATTTTCACATAATTTAGAAAGAAAAATTCTAGGCTACAAGCTCCAGTTCTCAAAAATCCCGGGAACCATTGTTCTTTATGTGTGTTTTTTTGCCTTATTCAAGTGTTTTAACATTTTTTGTTTTTCACTAACCACACATAACGTTTTTTTTTCTCAAAAACACAATCATGTACATACATGCTGCTCACATATTATTATAGCCCAGTTTGTGCTGATTACAGTGAGATTAGACTTTAACCATTTAGATATTTATAAGAAACTGAAAAAAGCACAAATGTCAGGGCATGACAAAACTTCTCCAGGCCCCAAAAATACCCTTAGACTCCAGAGGGTATAGGGGGATCTTGACTGATTGGTGTAACTATGAAAATGATGTACAGTACTATTCAAACAGTTATTTGTTTACCCTTGCTTTGTGGATAAGCGGAGATCTGTCTCCTCCAGGCTGTGCACGCGCGTTAATCTGAGTGAAGGCGCATGAAGTGAGAGCTTGAGGATCCAGTGGCATTACAAAGTTTTACAAGCTCCTTTAACTACTTATCATTGGTTAAATATTTCTAAAACCCTGTGATTTAAAATAATAATAACAAATTATAATAGAGATATTAATTTTGGATAATTTTTCACGGCACATATCTGGCTATTCTCTGTCTGCCGCACGGAAAAGCCGCCCCTGGAGGAGGGGGATCCGCCAAAATGAGGTGCCAGATCGGATTTCGGAGGTGCCGGATCCGGATCCGGATCCGGCTTGTTCCGGCACAAATTAAGCCCTGCTTGTATGGGTCCAAAAGTCTTAGTATAAGGATGCAGATTTCAGACTGTAAAAAGAAGGAAACTTTTGATGAAGCGTAAAACTGGCCCCTTTAAGGCCCCTGTAAAAAGATGCATTATTCCAACGAGACATTAAACTGGCCTCCTGACATTCTGTTCTCATGAATTCCCCACCTTAAATATATACAGTGTTGCTTGAAAGTTTGTGAACCCTTTAGAATTTTCTACATTTCTACATAAATATGACCCAAAAGATCATCATATTTTCACACAAATCATGAAAGTCAACTGAATCAAACAACTGAGACAAAAATATATACCTTGTCATTAATTTTTTTTCTGTAAAATCAATGATCCAACATTACATACAGTACAGACCAAAAGTTTGGACACACCTTCTCATTCAAAGAGTTTTCTTTATTTTCATGACTATGAAAATTGTAGATTCACACTGAAGGCATCAAAACTATGAATTAACACATGTGGAATTATATATGGAATTATATACATAACAAAAAAGTGTGAAACAACTGAAAATATTTCATATTCTAGGTTCTTCAAAGTAGCCACCTTTTGCTTTGATTACTGCTTTGCACACTCTTGGCATTCTCTTGATGAGCTTCAAGAGGTAGTCACCTGAAATGGTCTTCCAACAGTCTTGAAGGAGTTCCCCGAGAGATGCTTAGCACTTGTTGGCCCTTTTGCCTTCAGTCTGCGGTCCAGCTCACCCCTAAACCATCTCGATTGGGTTCAGGTCCGGTGACTGTGGAGGCCAGGTCATCTGGCGCAGCACCCCATCACTCTACCTCTTGGTCAAATAGCCCTTGATGCCTTCAGTCTGACTCTACAATTTTCATAGTCATGAAAATAAAGAAAACTCTTTGAATGAGAAGGTGTGTCCAAACTTTTGGTCTGTACTGTATCTGTGAGTGGCAAAAGTATGTTAATCTCTAGGATTATCAGATAAGTTGAAGGTGAAATCATAGTCCATATGTCTAGAGTTTTTTATTATTAATTTTTTTTAATCAAAGGAATGACTATCAGTGCATGCCCTGTTTTATTTAAAGGGTTAGTTCACCCGAAAATTAAAATTCGTCCATCTTCATCCCCCCAACCCAGAGGTGGGTAGTAACGAGTTACATTTACTTCGTTACATTTACTTGAGTAATTTTTTGGGGTAACGAATACTTTTCGGAGTATATTTAAAGATGGGTACTTTATACTTTTACTTGAGTAAATTTTTGGGGGAAAATCTGTACTTTTACTTCGTTACTTTGGGTGACGCTCCTCTCGTTACTTTATCTTAATGCAATAAATGTTAGGTGCTTCAGTTTATTCCAAACGCGCCGTCTACTTTTCTCTGGGCAATGAGCGATGCCCTTTCACGAATGATTCATTCTTTTGAGTCAATTCTGTTCAAAGGCTTGATCAAACCAATTGGCAAACGAGTGAACTGGTTCATGAATCAGTTTGAATGATTCGTTCAGTTCCCTGCCGCACGCGTTGAGCGTCTGAAGTGGTTCACTCGGAGTTGTAATGTTTAAGAACAGAAAGAGCGTTGAAAACGTGGCTGGAACTGCACTGAATTGAAATCTGCAAAGGCTATTATTTGCTAGCGATGGAGATCCTTATTAGATGAACACCGCGTGTGCTGTCTACTGTTTAACAGGTAATAACTTGGGCTACATTCGATTACAGTACACGATACCACTGACATTAGTTTGTTGTACGTGTGTGGCTTATAACAAAGGGGAGTCAAGTTGAATGCAGCTTCCAAAAGACAAAAAAGAAAAAAAATCAGCTGCTAAATTCAGATCTGTGATCGCTTGCTGGCGCTGAGCCAGAGATAGATGCGTTCATGCAGTGCTGCGCATTATAACCAATCACACATGATTCTTTTGAGCTTATTAAAGCATTGGCCAATCAGAGGCGTTCCGATGAGTCATCGCTAAAATTCCGGTTCTTCCTTCACTCGCTCACTGACTGAATACCTCTTTCTGGCGAATTCTCTGTGTACGAATCTTTAATTAAGATATTGATTTCACAGTGTTAACAGTTTCAGTGATTTTAATGGGAGTTTCTGAGAGTGATTGAAATCTAGACTGTCTGTGAAAATGATCTTTAATAATGTAAATGTTATTTGCTCACTTTTTGAACAATGAAAGATTAGTAGCAATATTTATATCACATTAACTTTCAATGTTAAATTCACATTTAATATAAAGTCAGTCATATTAAAAATATGTTATGGTATGACACCTATATCTGTTACTTAAGTAAACAGACAGGGTTTTATAATAAATTACATAAATTGGAGTAAAGGCTGATGAAATATATACATTTATACACGCACACATACATTACATACATTTTATCTATATATCTAAATAAAAATAGGCTCAGTATATATGACCCAAAGTAACTAGTAACTAACTACTTGAGTAGATTTTTTATCCGATACTCTTTTACTCTTACTCAAGTAACTATTCAAGACTAGTACTTTTACTTTTACTTGAGTAAATATTTCTAGAAGTACTTTTACTTTTACTTGAGTACAGTTTTTGGGTACTCTACCCACCTCTGCCCCAACCCCCATCCCACATCCCCAAAAGTGGTTATTACATTTGAAATCTGGATATTTATCCTACAAAAATGCATGGATTCGCTACAGGGGGCCCTCATTCACCCTCCGGAGCCGTGTGAGGAACGTTTTATTACAGATGTGCTCACTTTATTTCATGTCTTCTGAACTGTTGACAACAAACACCCGCTTACCCAAACTGAAAGGCTTGGAAGAACAAGGACTATTTTTAATATAACTGTGATTGGATTATTCTGAAAGAGGAAAGTCACATACACCTAGGATGCTTCGAGGGTGAGTAGAAGATGGATATTGAATTACTAAGGCTTATGGTATAAAAAAGAAGCATTTTCATAACTGTAAGGTAATCATGGATAATATTTTTTGCTTTCTTTAACACAGCCTGTAAGAGCATCTTAATGGCTGTATAATGCACTTTAGCCATTTTGAAGGATTTGTTGAATTCATTCAGTGAAGGACAAAATATACCAATTCGCAAAACTAACAGAATGCATAGCTGAAATGAAAAACTGGATGATTAGTCATTTCCCACTGCTAAATTCAGAAAAAACAGAGGCATTAATTATCAAACAAAAACCTCTGAAAGTCATGTTTCCAGCATTTATAAAAACAAATTTTTCCATCTTAAAAAATATATCTAAATTACGACTGTAGTGTATTTTCGTCTGCCATGGATCTGAAGAATCACACTGTCTCTGGGTTTTGTTTCCAGAAGAAAGATTTTATTTTCAAGAAAAAATAAAACCGAGAAAGCTCTGCAGAACAGTCTGTCGAGTCTGTGTCGGTTCTCTATTTTATACAGTGCTTCTGAAGACGTGCCCATGTTCAATACATTTCATACATATGGTTCTGTTTATCAACTCTTTTACCTTTTATGGCTGTCTCCAGCTTGCTTTTAGGATGTAGAATTTATTTTAAGTGAAACGAGGAGGCCTAATCATGTATGTTGTCTTATGTCAAAACACGACATGCAACTTTACTATATGCTATATTTTGGTAATATCTGCACCAAGGAGATCTGATCATATATTTTGTCTAATGTCCAAATAGGATGTGCAGCTGCACCATATACTCTATACCCCTGCACTCTCTGCACATTCCATTCTCAGGCAGGCCTCTACATACAGTCAAATGCATGATTATAACAGTAGAATAACTTGATACATAAATGGCTAGATTCACATTGATTATGCCTGATTAGTTTACATATTGACCAATAAAAATCTTCCACACGACTTATGCTCTCAATGTCAAATACAGAAATGTTGATTCATGCTTTAATGACCCTAAGGTTAGAATATTGTAATGCTCTATTGGGTGGTCAAAATGCAGCAGCTAGAGTTTTTACTACAACCAGGAAGTATGACCATTTTTGCCCAGTTCTGTCATCCTTGCATTGGCTCCCTATTAAACATTGTATACATTTTAAAATCTTGCTAATTGTTTATAATGCCTTGAATGGTTTAGCTCCTCAGTACTTAAGTGAGCTCTTATTGCATTATAGTCCTTCACATCCCATAACACTTCCCATAAATCAATGTACTTTTTACATAGTAAGATCAATACAGTCTGTATCTAGTCCAGATGGTGGATCAACACCTAGAGATCACCTCCACAGCCCTGAATGTCAGTGGAGACCATGTCAACTAGACGAACCCTAGAGACAGATCCCCTATGAAGATATCGTATTTCTTGTTTAACACTGTAAAGCTGCTTTGACACAATCTGTATTCACTATATAAATAAGCGCTATATAAATAAAGGTGACTTGATTTTACAGCTTCCAATTTTCTGCAAAGGCTTTCCAAAAGATTCTAGAGTGTTCCTATGGGATTTTTTTTGCATTTGTGAAGTTAGGCAGTGATGTTGGACAAGAATGCCTGGCTAGTAATTTCCATTCTAATTCCAAAAATGTTTGAGGAGGTTGAGATCAGGGCTCAGTGTGGGCCAATCTAGTTTTTCCATACTCCAGACATCCACCAAACCCAGAATTGCCCATAAGACTGTCAAACAGAGAAGTCTATTTCTTCACTCCACAGAACAGGTTTTCACTGCCAAAATGGCAGAAACACATATAAACAAACACAAAAAGCAGATTACAAAACATGAAACTGATGCCAATTCAAGTCAAATAGGTGCTGTGTCTGGAGATGTTTGAACTTTAATACGTGAGTAGTTTGTTGGTTTTGGCTGCTTCTAGTGGATCAGTCAGATTTGTATGAACTTACGCATATCAACATCTATCAAGCCCACCAAGACACAATATATGTTAAACTGGCCTCATGACATTCTGTTTTCATGAATTCACCACCTTAATCATGAATTTGTCCTTATTCTTAAGGTTATAGTGCATCCTCAGGGCCGTATTGAGCTTGTCGGGGTGTGCTACCCCTCTTTTAGAGTAGCTTTATTAAAGCGCAGAGTACAAATGCAGCTGTTGCATTCAGTAGGCAGTCCTGATATAATGACGCAGACTTTAGACTGTGAAAACAAGCATCCTTCATATGAGGCATTAAACTGGCCTCATGTAGAAGTGTTCATGCTTTGTTCGTGTAAACGAAAATAATGTTAAATAATGAACCTTATTGTAAAGCGTTACCCTCTTTGCCTGTGGCCTTATCATCTCACAAACTACAGAATTAAATAAAAAATGTTGAAAAAGTCCTATTTCAATTTGAAGGTGAAATCAGAGTCCATATGTCTAGAGTGTTTTATTATTAATTTTTTTAATCAAAGGAATGACTATCAGCGCATGCCATGTTTTATTTAAAGGGTTAGTTCACCCGAAAATTTTAATAATTATAAAAATAAAATTTCAATTTAAATCCCCCCAACCCCCATCCCACATCCCCAAAAGTGGTTATCACATTTGAAATCTGGATATTTATCTTACAAAAATGCATGGATTCGCTACAGGGGGGCCTTCATACACCCTCCGGAGCCGTGTGAGGAACGTTTTATTACAGATGTGCTCACTTTATTTCATGTCTTCTGAACTGTTGACAACAAACACCCGCTTACCCAAACTGAAAGGCTTGGAAGAACAAGGACTATTTTTAATATAACTGTGATTGGATTATTCTGAAAGAGGAAAGTCACATACACCTAGGATGCTTTCGAGGGTGAGTAGAAGATGGATGAATTTTCATTCTCAGGTGAATTAACCCTTTAAAGAACAGGGATCTATCAAAGTCTGATGGTGTTTGTGGAAGTGTTTCATGGCACGAACAAAGTAGATCTCTGAAGAGAGTGGTTGACAAACAAAGATCATATATGTATATATATATATATATATATATATATATATATATATATATATATATATATATATATATACAGTTTAGCAACAGAACAAAATAGGGTAGTTTGAGGCTGACAAAAAAAAAGAGCCAGTTAAATTGAAGTCTGTTATGGTTTCTGAAATAACTCAAAAAAGCTGGTAAAAGCTGGATTTTGTCTCCCCCTCGTGGGATGTAACAGAGGGTGAAGGGGGCTATTTTTAGTGATGCGGTCAGTTCGTATGTGGGAACTATTTTAAACAGGACCTTTACCGTCTTTCTGAGGCAGACCCTTGGGTTTATAGCACCCACTGAAAGTGTCTTTTTGCGGTAAAACTTTACAACAAGGTACCACTAGATAATGTTAGTAAATTTAGTGAACAAGCAATGAACAATACATTTATTACAGTATTTATTATTCTTTATTCATGTTAGTTAATGAAATACAGTCATTCATTGTAAGTTCATGTTAATTCACAGTGATAATATTAATAAGCACAACTTGATTTTAATATTGCATTTGTAAATATTGAAATTAACGTTAGCTTAGAATAATAAATGTTGTAGAAGTGTTCATGCTTTGTTCGTGTAAACGAAAATAATGTTAAATAATGAACCTTATTGTAAAGCGTTACCCTCTTTGCCTGTGGCCTTATCATCTCACAAACTACAGAATTAAATAAAAAATGTTGAAAAAGTCCTATTTCGAACAGCAGAGAGCGACACAAATCACCACATACTCCACTTTCTCTGTCTCTCCAATTTAAAGATGAAATTTAATCACATTTCAGTGCAAATTTCATTACGGATGTGTACAGATACCCTGTGCAGTACAGCTCCAGTAAAATCTTTTAAAAATGATGTACAGTCTGTTTGTTAAGTCAATGGCTAAGACATCCGGATTAATAAAATGACAGCCTTTCAGTGGTCAAACAAGCCAGAACAGAGAGATTTTAGGATGTGGGTAAAAGAGAAAGACGGGTTGGGAAAGTGTGTCTGAAATGCACCCATGTGCAATGTCCTGTCTGGGGTGTGATCATGTTGGTAAGAAGGAGGTGATCCTTTAGCAGTGTTGTGAAGTTGAACAGGATTCAGATGCTGGTTCTGGCAGGGAATGAGCTCTGGTGAAAAATCACGAGTAGGTGAGAGACATCCTAAAGTAAAATTAGACTGCTTCTTTCTGAAAACACTGCTCAGTTGTTAGAACTTTTAAGAGTTGACCTAGACAAGTGTCATACATTTAATACAAATCATTTCTTTTTTACAGGTGAATTAACACTAAGGTTCTTCAACCCTTTTCAGGCAAATGACCTCTTGTTGGATATAGAGGTGGAGAAGGTATCCCCGTTACACATTGTATCATACTGGGTGTAGCATTTTAAGCCTAGACTAAAATAATTTGGCTATAGAACCATATTAATGTATTTATATTTTTGTGGAAACCATGATGATTTGTTTTCAGTATTCCGTCCCATTTTATATTAAGTGGCCTTAACTACTACTCCATTTAAATTAATAATTTGTTACAATGCACTTATCGTGTCCATGCATGTTTTTACATTGTACTTATATTTTTAAAATACACTGTTGACCCATCCCTGACACCTTAACCCACCCTTAAACCTACCCAGACCAACAAACTTGTCCCTAACCTTACCCATGTCCCACCTCAATAGCAGCAAAAGTGTATACTATATAATAATAACTGTACTTATTATTATTATTTTTTGATGTTCAGTACATAGTAGTTAAGGCCACTTAATATAAAGTGTGACCCAGTATTATTTGATGAACAGCAAGTTTAGAAAGAACAGGGTTTATTTGAAAAAGTAATATTTTCTAACGATACATAAACCAGTTCATTTAGATGGTTAACTGATTAAACCCACAAGCATACAGTAAATATATATGTATGTGCACATGCACTGCTTTGCCGTAGATATTTGTTCTAGTCTTGATGATCTAGTCTTGGCACAGTGGTGATATCATCAGTGAGATGTAACTCAGCACAACACTGTGATGTCATTCCCAAAGAAGAAGCTCTGTGGTGATGTCACTCCTATATATGATCTTATTGGTGCCATGTGGCTTGTTTTTTAGGTCTAAATATGGAATTTAGAATTATATAATTAGCCTATGGATACTAACAGGTTAAAAAACAGCAATTGTATGATGCAACAAAGCAGCAATAAGTGGAGAGAATAAAAGATCAAACACCAGTTAGCATCTCCCTGCCCTCTCCTTGTCTAGTTTCTAAACAGTTCATTTTAGATGGCCTTGTGTTGCACTCATAAATCTAATGGTGACCATCTAAGAATGAAAATGTGAATGGAGAAAAAAGCACATGAATACATGGAACTAAGAGCAGATTTTGTGTAATATGCTGAAATTAAAGTTGTTATGATGTTTTTTTCTGTCTCTAGATTGGAGCCGGCCCTATGCCCACATCAGCAAATGGTGTGAGTTTAGGACTGGGGCTGTGTTAACCTGTTTGGAAACAACAATTTTGGTGCAATTACATTTAGTTGTTAGAAGAGCAAAAAAATCACTTGCTAAAGCTTCAAACACTACTAGATATAATCGCTTGATGATATATGCATTGTATATAAGGGGAAAACTCCCAGCATTTGCTGATGTGTTTATAATGTGCTTTACTTTTATTCATTAATGGTTGGAGTGTTAGCAGGGGTCGGAGGGAGTCTCACTCTCTCTGTTTAATTAATGAGCTGTGAATTCTCCAACTCATCCTGACTGAAAATAGAGTTGTTGTGACATGCCATGATGAAAGAGAAGACTAAAGAGAGACAGTGGCTGGCTTACTTTGTTTGTTTACTTATGTGTGATGAATATGTTTTGGACATACACTGTAAAAAAAAAAAAAAAGTTTCGTCAACTTAAAAAAATAAGGCAACTTATTGCAAGCGCTTTTTTGAGTAAACTTAACAAACAGGGACTAAAGTCCAGCCAACTTAAAATAACTTAATATCACAAGTTGTCACAACATAAATAGTCATGTTAACCTAAAAAATATCAGAACAAAATATTTTTTGTTTACTGAACACAAGGCCTATTATTTTTTAAAATGTTTTTTATGTCTTCTGTACGTCCGATATAGACGTTCGCAGATCCTCCTTACAAGGTTTTGTGACTTTATTTCTGAGGTTTAAATGTTGATATTTGATTCATTTGATTTAGTGTTTGGTTTAGTTGGGATCTTGGTCCATTTATTTCTTGTGTTAGCTTGTCTCTTGCTGTTGAAACTGTGTGTTATAAAACAATTATTGTGGCAGAGAGAGTTGAGATCAAGCGTACATTACACATCTTGCTTGTAATGGTGACAAATTATAGCAAAATTAGATGTTATTGTATTGTTGTGACTATGCATTTATTTTTATGGATAGAAACCTTGTAGAAAAAATAATGTACTTACTTTTAGAAAACCGATCATGTCGTCACAAAAAGACATCAAGATTTTGGATATGCATCACATCAATGGTGACAATCAGAAAATAAAAGGCTGGAAAATAAGGATGAGTTTGTGCTATGGAGCTCTTTTGTTTGTCACCATTATTGTGATGCATATGCTAAATCTAGAAGTCTGTGTGTGTGAGTACTTGATCCTTTCACTTAAATTATTTCAGACGCATTCATTTTGTCCATCTTCAAAATAAGTATTTTGCTCTTGGTGCCTGTTAAAAATATCAAACAAAACTTACTTTATGATCTCAAATACTTATGTGATTACTTTTTCATCACTAACAAAGAGCTGATAACACCTAAGCTCTCTTAAATTTGTCTTTCTTTGCCACAAAAACAGTGTTTTAAAATACACCGTTACAGCAGCAAGAGACAAGCTAACACAAGAAGTAACTGGACCAAGATCCCAACTAAACCAAACACTTTCCACCACAATGGTGACTTCAAATGAAACAAATATCAACATTTAAACCTCTGTTAATTCTCAATAAGAGCTTCTCTAGATGTCTGACAGAAATAAAGTCACAAAACCTTGTAAGGAGGATCTGGGAACGTCTATATCGGATGTACAGAAGACATAAAAAACATTTTTAAAAAAGACATCATAAAAACATTCTGTCTCAGTGGACGTCTTTTCAACGTTTGCAAAGACATAAAAAGCCGTTATGCCACAAAAAGCCACCGGGTGCCATTGAAACTCCATTGAATTTTTTGGATGCATTTTTCTGTCACAAATGTATCAATTTCTCTCTCAATATTATGTCTATGACAAAATAACCACCGAATATGGAATCTTGAGACTCAGACCTTTCCAACGATATGTATTTTGTCAAGATTATGAAAAGTTTTGATTCTAAAAGACCGTAATATATGTAGAATATGACCCCTCCCACTAAGGGGGAGGAGCACGCTAAAATATTTTAAAGTACGATTTCCATGGTAACGCAGTGTCCGATTTCAAAATGGTTTTCATAGGACGAATTTGGAGTATTTAAGCTTTCAAATGATATATAATTTTTGATGATTAGTAAAATATGATAGGGAAAAGGGAAGCGGAGTAGATTTTTTGTGACAAAGATCAGAACTCCTGTTATGATGTATATGTTTTGAGGTGCACTCTTTTTATAAATGAATCTTTTACTGTTCCTTCATAATTCTTAACAAAACGTGGTCAAATATCTATTTAGGAGTCTTAGACCTTTCCAACGATATATAGTTTGTCATAATTAGATTAGGATATAATTGTAATATATTGAAGTAAATTTAGGCGTCCTGTATACGGGACGGTGACAGTTATGGGGTTAATATACAAGACTTGGTATGTCCTTGTGCTTTGGACACAAACTTTCAATAATAAAAAAAGTTATTTGACCCGTGTTATGGTCTTTTATTTATTTAGACTATTTGAATAATATAAATTCATGGCCTAGTGGTTAGAGAGTTTGACTCCTAACCCTAGGGTTGTGGGTTTGAAACTTGGGCTGGCAATACCATGACTTAGGTGCCCTTGAGCAAGGCACTGAACCCACAACTGCTCCCCGGGTGCCGCAGCATAAATGATGAACACTGCTCCGGGTGTGTGTGTGCACTTTGGATGGGTTAAATCTAGAGCATGAATTCTGAGTCTGGGTCACCATACTTGGCTGAATGTCACGTCATTTTTTAAATTTTTTTTACTTTAAAATTGTGTATGTTATAGATAGTAGGCCTTGTGTTCAGTAAACAAAAAATATTTTGTTCTGATATTTTTTTAGGTTAACATGACTATTTATGTTGTGACAACTTGTGATTTATTATTATTTATTATTATTGTTATTATTTTAAGTTGGGTGGACTTTAGTCCCCGTTTGTTAAGTTTACTCAAAAAAGCGCTTGCAATAAGTTGCCTTATTTTTTTTAAGTTGACGCAAATTTTTTTTTTTTCAGTGTATTTATATTCAGATCTATTGTTGATGTTAACATATAATGCAGACGTCACATTTAAAGTATTTTGGGTAACTGATTCCTTTCACAATTCTGCAAACACATGCATGCAAACATCCAAAAACATTGCTGTCATTGTTCTTTCAAAATCCTAAATCATACACTTTAAACACTGAAGTGTGTAACTTCAATAAACGTTGCTGGGCATGTGGACGTACGTATTTGTGGTTCCCTTTCGAGAGTACTCTCGTACTGCGTAAGCTAGCTTACGCTATGGGAAAAGGTCCCCTTTTCTCGAGAATATGAAGCCAAAAATTATCCTTAATTTTTAAATAATGTAAAACGCAGTGCTGCAGCACAGCAGACCCAAGCGAAGCGGCTCGCGCGCTTATTGGCTGTGCTGCGGCAACTGCAGCAACCTATGGTGAGGCGGCGGAGAGTAACGAACCAATGGGGGCGCTTCGCGCCCATTGGACGTCAGAGCGCGCCAAAATAGGCGTGGCTGGAACTATATAAGCCACCGCTTCACCATAGGGATCAGATTTCATCTCCTTCAGCGATCTCACCTGCACTTCGCTGTCTTCTCCGGAGAAGCCTCTACACGCCGTCGAAAAGCCTCTCAGCGGGATAGCACTGCAACGCAGATCTGAGGACGCCGGCTCGTGCTTCATCTCGACGCCGCCTTCAGCACTCGCTTCCTGCTGCGCCATCCGGCGTGACTATATCCTTTTCAAAGCTAGTGTGTTTGCTGCTGCATCACACTTTTTTCCTCCAGAATTCGAGGCGTTGTTTCAAATGCCTCGGGCCTGCGCTTCCTGCCGAGGCCCTCTGCCCAGCGAGGACCGCCACATCATCTGTGTCTCCTGCCTGGGCCGCGAGCATGCTGAGAGCGCACTCTTCAAGGGCGGCTGCCCTGAGTGCGACGACATGGCTATATCGACCCTGCGGGCTCGATTAGCTCAAACCAGCCACGATGCTCCACCCGCTCCGCCTCTTCTCTCTCAAGTGCCGCGTAAGAAACGCCGCGATCAGAGAATGCCTGAGCATACTGTTACACGCGAGCTCACGCCGGAACACTCCCCGCGTGCCTCGCCCGCTCTCGCTCCTTCGCCTGTCGTCTTCGTGGACGAGCAGCGCCAGTCCCTGCTCACCAGCGCCCCCTTCTCCTTCGGAGCGCCTGAGGCGGAAGAGGACAGACACGACAGCCTTTCTCTCGCCGCGTCCAGTAGTGAAGAATGGTCGGGCTCCATTGCGGACCCCCCCCCCCCCCTCTACAGCACCCAGCTGCACCGGACAACGCGCCGATATCGACGCGGAGCTTACTCGCGTGCTTACAAGGGCTGTCAGCGACCTTCAGCTCGACTGGTCTCCTCCAGACGAGCCCGCTAAAAGCAGGCTGGATGAATGGTTCCTGCAGGGGCGCCCTTCGGCCCCTCCGCAAAGAAACGCCCCCTTCTTCCCGGAAGTTCACAATGAACTCACGAAGTCGTGGAAAGCCCCATTCTCCGCACGCTTGAAGACTTCTGTCTCGTCAGCGCTCTCCTCTGTCGACGGCGCCCGAGACCACGGTTACGAGAGCCTCCCCCCTCTCGAGGAGGCTATTGCTGCACACCTCTGCCCGCCCTCAGCCGCTGGATGGCGGTCGAAGCCTGTGCATCCATCCAAGCCGTGCCGCACCACCTCAGCTCTCGCTGGCCGAGCTTACACCTCCGCTGGTCAAGCCGCTTCAGCTCTACACACCATGGCTGTGCTGCAGGTTTGTCAGGCCAGACTTCTCCGTAACCTGGACGAGTCTGCCCCAGATACCTATGACTTTAAAGATCTCCGCAGCGCTACTGATCTAGCCCTGCGTGCGACAAAGACCACAGCACAAGCGATCGGCCGAAGCATGGCAAGCCTCGCTGTTTTAGAGCGACACCTCTGGCTCACGCTCACGGAGATGAAAGACGCCGACAAATCTGCCTTTCTCGACTCTCCTATCTCGCCTTCCGGCCTCTTTGGCCAGTCGGTTAAGGGTTTCGCTGAACGCTTCACTGAGGCTCAGAAAACGTCGCAGGCAATGAGACACTTCCTGCCGAAACGCTCTAGCTCTGCTGCGGGACGCCGTAGAAACGTGCCGCCCCCTCAGACCTCGAAGCCATCGCAGCCAGACTTACAGTCTCGCCCAGCGACCAAAACCCAGCACCGCTCTCGCTCTACGAGCCGCAAACCGCCAGAGAGACGGGGACCTCGGCCCAGGATTGTGCTGAACCCCGAGCCTCCGAAGCCCTCCTGACCTTCGGGCTGAAAAGACCGTGGTTAAGTCCCGCTGCGGCCGGACCACCACACAAGAAACCTCACATGCTTCCTCCAATCCCCTCACTAAAGGCGGTTGGAGATGTCTATACTGCAGTAAACGAGCCTGTTACAATGCACGCACGCCTGCACACAAACGCCGTTTTCACGGCGACCTCAATAAAGCACAAAAAGAGCTTTTTCTATGTAGGCAGTGTGCCCACTACACAGTACGCACCCCTACATGTATACACACTCCCCCAAGTGTCACAAAGACTCACTCGGGTCTCCTTTCATGCCCACCTTCCCGCTCGCGCCGGAGGTGTTCTAAATGTAGCGCGCGTGCCCACTTCTCAGTGCGCAACCCTACAAATAAGCGCTGTCACCACAGTGTCACAAGCACAGCATACTCGAGCTACTGGTCCCCTCATAACAGGCGGCCAGTGCCCGAAGCACATTCAACCCATAGCCGCACGAGCCGCTGCATGGCAGGCCATCCCCGGCATATCAGATTGGGTTTTGAATATAATAAAACGAGGTTACTCGCTCCAGTTCGCTCGCAGACCGCCGCGCTTTCGCGCCGTGGTCGAAATGAAAGTGAAAAGCGAAATGACACACGTCCTTCGCGCCGAACTGATAAACCTTCTTGCAAAAGGGGCGATAGAAACTGTCCCCCCTGCGCAGCGCGAGTCAGGCTTTTACAGCCGCTACTTCCTCGTACCAAAAAAGGATGGCGGTCTCAGACCCATCCTAGATCTCAGACGTTTGAACAAAGCGCTTATGACGCGATCGTTCAAAATGTTAACTACCAAACAAATACTCGCGCAAATTCGCCCGAGGGATTGGTTTTTCTCAGTGGATCTGAAAGACGCTTACTTTCACATTCAAATAGCACCCCATCACAGGCCATTCTTGAGATTCGCCTTCGAGGGGCAGACTTATCAGTACATGGTTCTTCCATTCGGCCTCTCCGTAGCGCCCCGTACGTTTACGCGGTGCATGGATGCCGCTCTCGCACCCCTGAGAATGCGGGGAGTGCGAGTATTGAACTACCTCGACGACTGGCTAGTTTTAGCCCATTCCGAGGAACTACTGACGACACACAGATCCTGGATCCTCAGCCATTTAGAATGCCTGGGTCTCACGATCAACACTGTCAAGAGCGCTCTGTCTCCCAGCCAGAGGATTTCCTTTTTGGGGATAGACATAGACTCTGTGACATGTACAGCGCGTCTGACGTCACAGCGCGCTCTCACTATTCAGCATTTAGCCGTGTCGTTCAAAGCCGGGTCTCTTTACCCGCCCAAACGATTTCAGGAAATGCTAGGTCTGATGTCATCAGCCTCTGCGGTTCTCAAACTGGGCCTGCTGCGCATGCGCCCACTACAGCGCTGGCTGAGAGACCGTGTTCCAGCGCGCGCCTGGATTTCCGGCCGCGCGCGCATCAGGGTGACCCACGGCTGCATCGCAGCTCTGGCCCCTTGGAAAATAGCCAACTGGTATCAGTTAGGCGTAAGCACGGGCGCTGTCTCGAAATGGAAAGTAGTCTCGACAGATGCATCCAACCTCGGTTGGGGCGCCCTGTACGAGGGCAGGTCTGCCTCCGGCCTCTGGTCGAGCCCGGAGCGACTGTTACACATAAACTGTCTGGAGATGATAGCGGTCGAACTATCCCTGAAAGCTTTCCTCCCATTTTTAAAGGGCCATCACGTTCTGGTCAGATCAGACAGCATGTCAGTGGTGGCCTACATAAATCGCCAGGGTGGTGTCAGGTCAGAAACCTTGCACACCCTGACCGAGCGTCTTCTGACATGGGCACATTGCAATCTGCGCTCGCTAAAGGCAGCGCATGTACCTGGCATCCTGAACCGGGGCCCGGACATGCTTTCCAGGGCGAATGTTCCCCCTGGGGAGTGGTCTCTTCACCCACAGACGGTTCAGTTGATGTGGAGCATCTTCGGCAGGGCAGAGGTCGACCTCTTCGCCTCAGAAGACAACGCTCATTGCCCAATATATTTTTCAAAGAGCAGGGACGGGCTGGCCCTCGATTGGCCCAGACGCCCGCTTTATGCCTTCCCACCGGTCGCGATGCTGCCGCAGGTCATCGATTGGGTCAGGAAGAGCAGATGTGCTATGCTGCTAGTAGCCCCACTCTGGACGACCCAACCTTGGTTCTCCGAGCTGATGCAGCTGTCCAGTACAGCCCCATGGCCAATACCGCTGCGGAAAGATCTCCTCACGCAGCTGAAGGGCGCGCTCTGGCATCCCCACCCCGAACTTTGGGCCCTTCATGTATGGCCCCTCAACGGGTACCCGGGAACCTCCCTGAGGGAGTGTTAAAGACCATTACGGAAGCCAGAGCGCCCTCAACCAGGCGCCTATACGCGCAGAAATGGTCAGTGTTCTCCACCTGGTGCGGGACACGGAACCTAGACCCTCACTTATGTGACGTGTCGGAGATACTCTCCTTCCTACAGGAGCGTTTAGATGCGGGCAGATCCCCGTCTACGCTCAAAGTGTATGTGGCAGCCATTGCAGCTTCTCATGCTCCGGTGGCCGGCCTATCACTGGGAAAAAACGAACTGGTCATTCGTTTCCTTAAGGGAGCTCGTCGGATGAACCCTCCCCGACCCCCTTCCATCCCTTCCTGGGACCTGTCCACGGTCCTAGAGGCCTTAAAGGGCCCCCCTTTTGAACCGCTTCAGTCTGTCGATATGAAGCTTCTTTCGTTCAAAACCGCTTTTCTACTGGCTCTGGCCTCAGTCAAGCGAGTGGGGGATTTACATGCGCTATCTGTAAGCGCTGACTGTCTCGAGTTTGGGCCTAATGACTCCAGAGTCATTCTCAGACCAAGACACGGCTATGTCCCCAAGGTGCTCTCAACACCGTTCAGAGCGCAGGTCATCTCGCTGTCAGCCCTTTCCTCGCAAAGCGACGAAAGCAACGCGAGCTTCATCTGCCCCGTCAGGGCTCTTAAAACCTATATTGCGCGCTCCGCCTTATTCAGGAGGTCGGACCAGCTCTTCATATGCTTTGGTGGGCGCACCCGAGGTCTCGCCACCACGAAGCAAAGCCTATCGCGATGGATAGTAGACACTATCTCGCTGGCTTACAAATCTAAGGGCCTTCACTTGCTGTTCGGCATCAGAGCCCATTCCACCCGAGGTATGGCCTCGTCATGGGCGTGGTATATAAAGCCCCGAGCTCTCGCCTTGGGCTGTGGCAGGTCGAAGTTCCCGAGCACGCACGGCGTTTTACATTGTGTTCCCATAGCGTAAGCTAGCTTACACAGTACGAGAGTACTTTCGAAAGGGAACGTACTCGGTTACTAACGTAACCTCGGTTCCCTGAGGTGAGGGAACGAGTACTGCGTAACCTGCCGTGCTATGTGCTCGGACCGGGTGATCGCTTCAGTCGATTTAAAACCTGATCCCTATGGTGAAGCGGTGGCTTATATAGTTCCAGCCACGCCTATTTTGGCGCGCTCTGACGTCCAATGGGCGCGAAGCGCCCCCATTGGTTCGTTACTCTCCGCCGCCTCACCATAGGTTGCTGCAGTTGCCGCAGCACAGCCAATAAGCGCGCGAGCCGCTTCGCTTGGGTCTGCTGTGCTGCAGCACTGCGTTTTACATTATTTAAAAATTAAGGATAATTTTTGGCTTCATATTCTCGAGAAAAGGGGACCTTTTCCCATAGCGTAAGCTAGCTTACGCAGTACTCGTTCCCTCATCTCAGGGAACCGAGGTTACGTTAGTAACCGAGTACGTTAAGTATGTGTTGCCTTTGTCCCACATGAAGTATTTTTGACCTCTTTTGTAATGATGAAGATGAATAGCAAGGCCAACAGACAGCTGAACAAGTGATGCACAGACTAACAGAGGAATGCATGTCACATTCCACTTCCTTGTGCATGAGTGGGGGAGAAAAAAGTGAGGGAGAAAGAGGCAGGGAGCTGTGCATAGAAACAGACTAAAAGAAAGCACATTTCTGTCTTTGTTTTCATTGTCAGGTTTCAACTCACACATTAATATCATTTCGTAAGTGAAATTTTAGAGAATGTCTTTGGACAGCTTCAAAGGTTTTAGTCTGTAAGGCCATATTAATATGAATAATGTGTATTTCTTAGATCTTTCAATCTAAGACGTACTAGATCCAATGACAACATACACTGTATAATAGACTTCATAATTTTATCAGCAAAATAAAATATCTTTCTGGAGTATTGTTAAAGAAATTACAGAAAAATAGCCACAATTTTTTTTTCTCATATTTTAATGTTCATTAATTAAATAACAATAGGTCATGAACAGCATTAGGAAGCTTTTCATGTACAGTGTGAACATTTACAAGGGGAACACATAGCAGGCAGTGGGACGTATCAAAAAAAGAATAAATTACCCCAAGCAGCATCATCTATTAGGAAAAAGACAAGCATTGACAAAATCTTTTGATTACAGGTTCAAATAGATGTAAGTGCTTCAACATACAAAAATACATTGTATTTATAATTAGAGCTCAAAGACACTTCATATTTGATTTGCATGTTTTCTTAGAGGGGAGGAAATTAGATTTTGGAGAGCAGCCAGTGGCCTTTGTCCTAAACAGACAACATCAAGAATTCCACTGAACTGACAGAGAGTGCAGATGATTTTTAAAATTCAGTACAACAGATCATGTTGGTATAACATGAAGTTTCAGCCTGCCATAAGAAACATTTGGACAAATACATTTCCACTATTGGTACATATGGATACAGTACAGTGAAAACAGTGTTGCCAAGAAATTCAGTCTCACTTGGATTCTATATGTATCTTTTGATTAACGGTATTGACTTCCAGCACTCCAGTGACTCTAATTTCTAAAATCCATTTTAATGATTCCTTGATTCCAAAACTGAAATGGAAAACACTAAACAAACCCTCATTTCACCAGGTGTCATCCCCTGAGATTATCCAAAACAAATGTTCACGTAATAATTCATGTAATTCTGTTCAATGTTGAGTACCATCATATAATCTGGATTGGAAAAGCTCCATGTTTTGAACCCTTAATTCTCAAAATGCATTCTGGAAATGTGCATAAAATCAGTTTGGCAACTTTTTTAGTTTGGTCTTCACTTTTTTCTTGTAATTATGAGTTCAAATGTAATATCCATATCATAGGTTACTACACATACATATTAAAGAGTAACACTGTCATGTAAACAAACTTAGAAAGTTAACCTATGACCTTATCTGAACTAATGTTCCAAAATAACACTAGAATATTTCAAACATGATGATTGAATCTCAAACTCTCTTTACAAACATGTCCATGTTGTGTAGTAGAGAAGCACACTGAGAAATATCAGATATTGACTTTTCTTATACTTTGTGGAAGTAACCAAATGTAATTTTGGCATGTCCTTTGCACAGTTGTTTTTGCAGACATCACAAACTGCATAAAATGCATGGTCTTAATTTGCTACACAACACTCAAAATACACAGATAACGTGCATTATTAACAATCCGGCTGGTGTTTTTAAAGTTCAAATTTCTGTTGAGGTGAATTTGATTGCTTAATCTCATTTAAATATATGTCTGATTAAACAGGAAACATCAGAATGTTTACAACTAACGGCCTGTGAGACAAAGCTGCTCTTCGAGAGATGCAGTTGGCACACTTCAGTCATTCCCCATTCAACTGTTTTCAAAGATGAGATTTCTCAGTGAATTACTGCATTAAGCATACCTGGCATCAGTTATTGTTATATCAATTCTATTAAGATAATGATCTAGTTTGGGTGAAAGTAAGATTTGGCCTCAACTCGATGTGAAGGAAAAATGCTTACCCAGAGTGCCTTTCAATGCTGTTATTTTGGGGCATCTACAGTGCTCTCATTCAATTCCCTCTGAAAGAGATCCATCAATACTTCAGACCAGAGCCAAAAACACCATCGGAGAAAATGAGAGAGTGTAAGGGAAGATGGAAAGAGGCTGAGAAAGAGAGAGCGAGTTTGTGTGATCGAACGAAAGGGAGAGAGAATGATGACATGAAAAAGAGTGACTGAATATATGAGGGACAATGTGGGCAGTCAGAGCAAGAGAGTAAAGTAACCAAAAGGATAGAGAGAGAGTTTAAAGGTAACACAGAACAGCAACAATTCAGCGAGGCATTTGGATTTGCCTCTGGTGCAAACTCTTGGATAAAATTGCCTAATAAAACAATCTAAAATCTAGTGAGACTTCATCTTATTCTTACACTTGTCACCTGGTCGGGGTGCATCTTTGCGATGAGTTTTAGCTTACTGTCTGTGCTAGATTGCTATCAGATAATCCCAACAGGCCGCTTTACGCTAAAATGTCGTCATAGAGACAACATGCAGAGAAAGCTTTTGGAGGAATATAATCAACAAACTTGATACAGTGCCAGTGGGTGGAGTCACAACTGTGGAAATGGAAATTAAAAGAGGGAGGAATGGAGGAGTAGAGGCTGAAGCAGCCCACAGGAAGAAGTGAGCAGTCCTGTCAGTCATGGGGCTTTGTGTTGTTGTCTTTCAACAGAGGCACAATCATTCAGCTTTTCTGCTTTTTGTTCATCTCTTGACATCAGTCTGCATGAGATTTCTGCAAAGCTGTGAGTGCTGTTTAACCAAAGTCGATCCTTGGACGGTACTCGAGAACCATGGGGTAAGCCTGGGGTGCAAAACAAAAGTAAAGAATGACTTTGAATATTCAGTCTTAAGCAGGGTATCATTTTCATTATATCGTCATAGTCCTCTATCTTACTCTCTTGTTGTGTAAAGACAAGGACACAAACCTAGGGGCATTGATGTGTCCTCTGATTTTGTGTCAGCCTCTAGTGTGTATGTAACTGGAGAAATATGACTTTTTTTTTTTTGCTCCTGCCCCCCACAATCACCACCAACTCAGCGACAGCTGTTCACACTTCGCATGAGCACACACACTCACACACAGATTTAAACACACCTACATATTCAGGGTCAATCTTACTTTTCAATAATTTTTTGTCAGAGTTCTAGTACAGGGTTTTTTTGTTTACTTTTTGACGCCAAAGACACCAAATTATGATGATCCCCTTGGAAGGGACCCCCTTCCTAATATATAAAGGTGGCTATAAACTTTCCTTTATAAACACCTTTTTATACTTTGTATTTATAGTGATATTATTAAGACAACATGATTTCATAATTAATTAATTAGCTTTATATTGTCATTGTACTAAAGCAGGGGTGTCAAACTCAGTTCCTGGAGAGCCAGAGCCCTGCATAGTTTAGATTTAATCCTAATTAAACACACCTGATCCAACTAATGAAATCTTTCAGGCTTATTTGAAAACTACACTGGAGCAGAGCTGGAACCTCCGGGAACTGACTTTGACATTCCTGTACTAAAGGAAACTGTTAAAGATTCAATGTAACAGAAGTTGCAGATCTTTTCTTCCATATTGTGATGTACAGTGAAACGGATTATTGACAAAAAATAATGGTGGAAACTTTCTAATAATTTCTGTTTTTGTAATACTGAGCTAATGATATCTTTAATCCACGAACCCTGACATTTTTATTGAGTTATTATTAAGGATGTTTAACAATCCATTTTCCTGCAGGGATACAGGGCTGGTTTTACTATTTTTACTATTTACAAGTTTAAAGTGAAAGTGAAGTGACATTCAGCCAAGTATGGTGACCCATACTCAGAATTTGTGAGTATGGGCAGGAATTGTGGAGTATGGGCAGAAATTTAACCCATCCGAAATGCACACACACAGAGCAGTGAACACACACACACACTGTGAGCACACACCCGGAGCAGTGGGCAGCCATTTATGCTGCGGCGCCCTGGGAGCAGTTGGGGGTTCGATGCCTTGCTCAAGGGCACCTAAGTCATGGTACTGAAGGTGGAGAGAGAACTGTACATGCACTCCCCCCACCCACAATTCCTGCCGGCCCGGGACTCGAACTCACAACCTTTCGATTGGGAGTCCGACTCTCTAACCATTAGGCCACGACTTCCCGCGACTTACTATCCTTGTAGAGACATTCATTCCCAACAATACTGACAAAACTTGACCCACACACATATGCACTTACACTGTCACCCTGAAGTCTCCAGCGAGTGCGGTAGATGAATTCCAGGGTGTGGTCTTTGCCCATGATCTCTCCGTTGCACAAAACATCTAGCTGTGAGAAACAGGTACAGTCAAAATTAAGCAAATTATGTTTCATGAAATCAAATAATAGGCAAATAATGAGTGTGGCATGTTTTGTGTTACATACACATTTAGTGAAACATCTCAGAAAGAACAAACTCAGAAAACATTTTCATTGGCTATCAAGTTTCACAAATGATGAGTAAGGGGTTATTTATTAATATCTGTATTGACTCTATTAACTCTCAATAAACACACAGAAGCATTTGCCTGTGTTGAAAGCTCTGTTAGACAGTAATAAAACAGTATTTTACCTTATAAGAGCTTGGCAGCTTTAATTTTACACAGAGGAACTTCTTAATGGTTCCCACTGTAACACGAGTGGAGCAACGGATGAATTTCTTCATTAAACCCTGTTGCAGAGACAAGAAGTGCATATTATAAACATGCACACATACAAATATGCATACCATATATTGAACTATGCTGTCTTTAAGTACCTTAACTATGCTTTCTCCTGATTGGCCATTGTTTCGTAGACAGTCCAGACAAATAGCGATCTGAGGATCACTCCTGTGGTAGTCTCCACCTTTCCCATCATCGTCCTCTTCATCACTCAGGCGAGCTTTCTTAGCCCTAGGGCCATCTAGAAGATAGACAAAGGAAATCTGACTTTTAACTTTAAAGTATATTGTTTTATTCTGTATGTGTATATGTGACTGTGTGCATGAGAGGTTGTGTATTTTATGTAGGGAATAGTTAAGTATTACCTTCTCCATTTGATAAGATCTTATTTTTTCTCCAAAACTCACTTTCCTGTTGTTCCTCCTCTAGTAAATAAACATTATAATTTAAAGAAAGTATGTTAAGAAGAAGTTTACAGATTTAGAAACACTTACAAACCAAAACACAACCATATAAAACACATTATAGAGAATGAAGTATGTATGTCTGTGTGTGAATATATACTACGGGCTTGCATAGACTAGTCGGATAGTCGAGTGATCGACTACTTCAACCACTATTTGGCGCTGTTGGAAACAATCGACTACTCGAGCATACATTAACCATAATGGATGCACAGAGTTTGCAAGAACTACGTGAATTTTAGGATTACAATATTGCATATAGCTGTTACTTTCAATTACTTTATCTATGTTGCATGTAAAATTAAAATATGTAATGTAATAATTAGGGGTGTGCCCGAAGCAGAATACCTTACTTGGATAATGGCTTCAAAAACAAATAACGGACAAGGAATAATTCTGCCTGAATATTCGGCTGAGGCTGGCACAGCCTGATGTTTGCTATAAAACAGCTGAGCCAGGAGATCACCGCAAAATTATACAACATACCTCTAAAATCACGAGTGTGAAGTGAATGAATGTAAACTTTAAGAATGAAAAGAGTGCAAAGCAAACAGCGCATTACTGTTGCATCTCCGTGCATCTCTCATAAATCAGAGCTTGGAGTAATATCACCTATATTAATACAACAAAGACATACTATTGTTTGTATATATTTAACAGGCAATGATTTAAACCTTAGTCTATGATATGATACAAATAAATGAAATAAGCACAACATGCTCACCAACCAAACAGTCGCGTTGCGTGTCTCAGTCTCTCAAAAACCAAACCAGTTCTCTCTCAAGAGTAGGCTAATAATCAACTTAGATACAGATACATTTTCTATTTGGCCTAGATGGTGGGATAACTTTTCAGGAAATATCTGTTTTAGGCTTATGATCAGGGCTAGGTGCTTCTACATCCTTGTTAATCAGCTCTCATTACACACTGATTTTAGGAATAAATTATGGGTAGGGTTAAGTTTTGGATAGGGACTGGGTTAAGTCTATAATTAAAACAGTAATGCTGATCCAGGATCATCAGAAGATTTTGATCTAGGAATATATCTTATTTGGCAAAATCACAGTGACCCACATTTGTTTAGTGAAGTTCAAAAAAAGACACGCTTAAAGAGTTCTGCGTAATAAAAATGTGTGCATTGAATTAAATCAGTTGTGTTCAAATGATCACTAAACGGTTGTCATGACTCTGACCTCTCTGACATGACATCTCTCTGCTTGCACGATAAATATATCTTTAAAAATTAATAATTATTTTAGTTTAACACGGCATACTTGTTCAGTAATAACTGTGATATCAGTGATAACGGTCTTATCAAGAAATTGTACGACATTCCACCTGATTTTATCCAAATGCAGATACATATAATTTTGTTATTGTTACACATACAAATACAGATACAAATACTGGCTGTTACCTGAATATGTAAATATGTAATTTCATAGTCACAAAGTTTTGACATTTACATATGTAATTGTTGCATTAGGCTATGAATTAATAAGCATTTATTGATAAGAACTATTTCATGTCTTTACAGTAGCATGAACTCAGAGTAGTCAAGTAAGTCCAGTATTTTTTAAATAAGAAATCGACTAGCAGAAATCAGTAATCGTGCTACCCCTAATATATGCACACACTCACTCTCTCTTAGCCCAGGCACCAGCTTGAAGATAATTTCCTCCAGGGTTTTATCTAGCCTGCAAGAAGAAAGGCCCAGATACCAAATAAAACACAGAGGATTTGTGTGTACTTAATCAGTGCATGTGAGAAATGAGTGTGGGTGAGTTTGGGTACCTAAGCATCTCTAAAGGGTTGGTTTCATGGACTTGTATCCCACATTCCGGACACTCATTACTCTCCTCAAAGTGCTGAACGATACAACTCTTACAAACTAGAGGAAAGTGGAATAAGAATAGAAGGAAAAGCAGAAGAGAAACAAGAGAATAAGAGAATCAGGTCAAATTACTCTCAATCTATCAAACCGTTTTCATTCACTTTTTGATAGCTCATACATGACACAGGTCATTAAAGTTAAAATAATTAAAATCTATATATTTTTAGCCACCATATAGCTATCAGATGACATTTTATAAATCAACAAAAACTGAGTGTACCAATTAAAATGACAGCATTTATTAGATAAATGTTCAACTAAATGCCACCAATACATAATTTACACTCACAAAACCACAAATAAAACTAAAAAAAAGCCAACTGTCTGATACACTAAAATAATTTGGTTAGTTTTGTAAAGTGTCATTTTAGTACTTTTTATACAATTAACGTATTAATCATTTCATATATCTTTTTATACTTTCAGTTTTCATATTAACTTCAACTTATATTTTATTTCAGCTTTATTTCAGTTATCCAAAACTATTATTTAATGGTTTTAGTTTAAGCTAACAATAACGCTACTGGATTTGTAGTTTTAGTTAGTCACTCCCTTACATTACTGGATTTTTTGAAGGTTATCAAGTCACTTTCAGTGACCCTGTACTCTCGGACAAACAACCACTTCTAACACTCAAAGCTGTATCTACCAAACATTAGGAGACTCTCTGGTAGGTCAGACAAAGAATTTAGATGTTAAAGGGTTAATTCACCCGAGAATGAAAATTTGTCCATCTTCTACTCACCCTCGAAGCAGTAACCTGAAATAAAACGTCCCTCACACGGCGCCAGAGGGTGAACTAAGGCTTCCTGAAGCGAATTCATGAGTCTTTGTAAGGTAAATATCTAGATTTCAAACGTAATAAAAAACTTTTTTCTAACATCTGATGACTGTGGGGCATGGAAGGGTGTGCAAAATGTAGGATCAAAGGAAACAAAGTTTCCTTACTTTAGCAAAGGAAAATCTGTCTCCTCTTGGCTTATTTCGAAATCCTCCGACATTTTTCTTTACAAATCCTCGTATTTTGCTTCTAATTCATGACCAGTGTTTTTTTTCTCTCTCCGCGCTCATCAGTAACCACGCAGTGCTGACAAACTACAACATCCGCCTGCACATCTTCCGGTTCCCCACAGTCAGAAGAAGTGAGAAAAAAATGTTTATTACGTTTGAAATCTGGATATTTATCTTACAAAAATGCATGGATTCACTACTGGGGGCCTTTATTCACCCACTGGAGCCATGTGAGGGACCTTTTATTACAGATGCGCTCACTTTATTTCACGTCTTCTGAACTGTTGACAACAAACACCCGCTTACCCCATTGAAAGGCTTGAAGAGCAATGACAATTTTTTATATAAAAATGTATTGGATTATTCTGAAAGAGGAAAGTCACATACACCTAGGATGCTTCGAGGGTGAGTAGAAGATGGATGAATTTTTATTCTCAGGTGAACTAACCCTTTAAGAATGTTAAGTGTTAAACAAATAGATTTTAGAGAAAAGATATGAGGCAGGTCAAATAAGCAGGTATGGGCAGGTCTAAATGACATACAGTTGCCATTTTTCCATTACATAATAATGACACTAGCAGCAGCCATCTTTGGAAACAAAACAATTCCAGAAAGAGGCCAGTTTATTCTGACACATTTCTAATAGCGATGATTTCCAAAATATTCTGTTTGTTTTTATTCTCAGAAAGAGAAAAAGAAATTTTGCAGGGGACTTAAAGAAAATGTGTGATTCATGGATGACTTACAAGTGTGCAGGCATTCTGTGACAGCTGTGGGCTTTATCAGGTACCCACGGCAAATTGAGCAGGTGATATATCGGTTGAAATCTTGGACCAGGTGCTTTCGGTGGGTCGCCATCTCGACTCACAGGTCACAGAGGTCAGGAGATCACAAGTTATTGTCACAGTGTTGCCTGTGCAACAGCACAGGGTTGCCACTGTGATTTTGTCATCGCCTCAGTATAGAGGCAGCTGTAACTCCGATCTGAAGACATTACTGTTGAAAGAGTAAACTTGGTTTAAAAAGCACATAAAGGTTAAGTTTAGGAATACTTGTTACCAGCTTTTTAGGCTTTTCAGTTATAATTTATGCTCCACATGACAGGCAAAGAATCAAAACTGATTACACCACAAAGTCTATTTTGAAACCAATCCAACTCAAACCAGATGTGAGCTGATCCTTATTAGTCAAAGTGTATCAGAGTTCAGGACTCCTTTCAGTCTGAAAACTCATAGGAAAGTCCCTGTCAGGAGAGACAGGAAAAGCTAAGGGTGTGTCCTTTCAAGACTTCTTTTGAGTTTTTATTGGCTTGATGTTAAGGTCATGACTCGTGTAAAAATATATATCACATAGCTGAAAACCACAAAATATGGTCACTACCTACTAACAAATTTAGTCAATTTTCGAGTAAACATTCTTTCCTTATTCTCTGTTTAACCACTGAAAAAATAGAGAATCAAAGACAAATTACTCCAAATTGTTTGAGACACTAGTACAGGCCTCTAAATATGCAATTTCAGGTACTTGATGGAGGGTAAGCAAGGCATACGAACATCCCAGGATCTGCTCTGACATGAATGTATTTCTTTACACAATCTGACCTTTTTGTGACAACAGGTCCCAATAGCATAGTAAACAGTTGTGAAAGCCTAACAGTTCTGCAATCTCAAAATTCACCAGAAAACAAAATAACGATTATTATAACTAATAGCTTTCTAAAAGCACTTTCAACGAGAAAAATATAACATACATCATCATCTATATAAATGGGTCTCTTAGGGTTAAAGTTTTAAACAGATTAACATATAAGCATGCACTATTACAGTACTTCAGAAAAACAACGTCATCGGTCAATCATTTCTCATGACGACGTATTCCTTGTGATGCTCTCTGCCGTTTATGTAATACATATATGTATAAAGAGTAAAACAGCAACTGACAGGCTGCTACGTAACGTAATTAATAGCTAACGAGAATGGACTGTGATTTTCTCTTTAAAACGTATTATAAACAGATGACCTGTTCATGTGTAGCTTGTCGTGTGCATGGGAAACGCGCAGTGTGTCAGTCCCGTTATCTCATCAGCGTGAGCCGCGCGCACGGGCTTCAAGGACTGCGTGACGTCATCCCCATGGAAATTATAACACATGGCAAGTTGAGCTCGTCTCGCGACGTCGTTATTACATTGTGTAATTATGTATCTATCCGCACCACTAGAACTGACTGACGGGCAAGCAGCCTCTGTCGTACCACATGACACAATTACTCCCCTCCCCAAACTTTACACACGTTCGGTGCCCCCAAATCGCTAACGTAACGCATATTCCCACGTTCCGTGGCCATCCGAAATACACTCACCGTTACAATCCTCTCGCCTCGCTCAGTGCTGGGCTGTTAATGGAGACTGAAAAGGGGTGGGGGGTCTGAAAGCCAGAGAGAGTCACATTGTTGCAGCCCGGCGGTGGATTGAGCGCGTGCAGGCAGTGCGTGGCTGGTAAACTCGCGGCCGACGCGGAACTGGCAGCAGCTCGCGCAGAGAGAGAAGGGGCGGGGGACTCGCGCTCCTGTTTACGCGGTGCTATAGACTACTGTTCCAGCGGAGGGAGAGGATACAGTTTGGAACACTTTCTCACCATCCTAACATTATTAAGTGAATCTCAGAAATCACTGGAACACAGACAGAGAGGTGGACGTTTAAGTTAAATAAAAGGAAGAGCGGGGCTATTTGTAACAGATTAATATAGATAGATAGATAGATAGATAGATAGATAGATAGATAGATAGATAGATAGATAGATAGATAGATAGATAGATAGATAGATAGATAGATAGATAGATAGATATAAATATTTTAAGTACATTTATATATAGACACATACCTTAAAGTGCTGCCTACCAAAAGCTATCATTAATGGCCAGAAAAAATATATAGGTCACTGCACACTTACTTTTGTGACAGCATGCATCAATAGAATGGCACACTAAGAAGCTGTGACAGCTGTATGTTATGGTAAACCGCAAAACAATTATGAAGCAAAAAAATAAGATAAAACATCACCAAAATAGCAAAAATTCAATTTGCATATGCATAACACATTACAATACAATTTTTTTTTACATCTTTATTAAATATTTTTATTTATTGTAATTTTAGGAAATAACTGTAAAAAAACATATTTGACCTACATAAGAACAACCTTTCACTTGAAAGCTTCCTTCATTATATAACTGATTACTGAATGTCTGAATTTATTGTGTTCACTTGCTTATCTAAGAGCAATGCAAAAATAGGAGATTAGAATTGTTATAATTTTATCTATATAATTTTATTTCAGACAGTTTTTAAAAAATGGCAAAATCACTGCTAGAAAGGACATATATTTTTGACTTTTGACTGAAAACAGTTACTGATATATTCTGTATAGATTATATATATTCTATATATATATTCAGTGTGACAACTGGGCCCACTCTCCAAGGCTGTCATCTCAGTTTTCAGCCCATGCACTCTAATACTGTTTAAGATGCTGCAATCTTTATAGCAGCCATTGTCTACATTAACCAGGATAGTATACTTGTACTAAAAGGCCCTCAAACTCTTCTTTTATTCTTAAATGTGTGAGTGAGTCCTTTGCGCGTGGGTAAAGAGCCCACACTCTTCTGGGTGAATGGTGATACATGTACATTTCTAAATGAGATACACATATGTTATAGCTTTGAATAATGTAAACACTCTCCATTACTCTATGTTACCATAGCAACAGAACATAAGTGCAGTGGCCTTTGAACTGAATATCCAGCTCCTCAATGAAAGATCTTCTGACATCTCTGCTCCCTCATGCATTGTGATATCTTTTCTATTCAGATCTGTACATACAGTAACTATTCATCAACATGGGTGCTAAAATTATGTGTGGTTTCCATAGACATACAGAACAATGTCATTTTCTTTTCATTCTCTTTATGTGCATGCAAACAGTGGGAATGTTTACATGCTGATGAGGATGCATTAAAAAAGATTTTTAGTGAGATTTTCTTTTTATGCCTCTGGGTGTCCTTCACATTTTTGTGATTTCACTTGCGATTATAGAAAGCGCTATTTATAGAAAAAAATAACAGAAATCCATGAAAACAATAAGATATTGGAAAATAACGAAGGAAGTGATCACCTGTAATTTCAAAGGCTTTTAACATGCAAATAACATTTCTAAAATCAGCTAAAACTTCAAACCATTGTACTGATACTTTGTTAGAACATCAGAGATGTGTCTCAACAACTGATGCATAATCAATCAATCAATAATGAATAAATATGCACTTTGTATCATTTCAAGAACCCTTACATACATAACTATAAAGATGCTGTACATGGTCACTAAGATAAATTATTAAAGCTTTTCTTGAACATTTATTTGGTCTATATTATAGCATATTTTAGACACAATGACGCAAGCTATTTATACTGACATATGCAGCCCAAAAGGAAGAAATAGACAAAATATTAAACTAAATAATTTTTATTAAAGTATTAATTATTTATTACATTAATTTGATTAATTTAAAGATCATAACATGAAATGATATACCAGGAATGACACAAGCATCTACTGACACAAATGAAATTGCATTACATTAAACTTCAAGGTTTTCTTGCTTTTTAATAATACAGTCTCCAGACAACTTTTTGATAATGCAAATGCAACATTTTTGTCATGCTAATGAAGCAATAGAAAAATTGCTTTTTTTATTCATTTTGCACTAGCTATTTTATACTGAGTGATAGCTTTTACCTTTGTAAAGATATTCTGTTCTGTAACCTCTCTTGCTCCTTTCAGCTTGTCTTGCTCTCTCACTTCTTTTTTTCTCTTCCTCTCACTCTCATCCTCTCACATAATGACTGGAGAAGCAGATAAGATTTTGTTGCTTTGACTAAAAAGAAGGGAACAATGAACTCTTTGCTTCCTACTGACTTGATGACATGAAATATATGAATAAAAGGGAAGAAAGTAAGAGAGAGAAAGTGGTTGCAATACTGCTTGCATAACACTACTGACAAAGGCAAAGCTCAAAAAACACATTCAAACACAAGTCATAACACAGACTAATAAGAGACATATGTGAATTTCAAAGAATCATTTCAGATAAAAAGTGAACAGCTGTGGGAACAACCTGTGTACCTGGTCATCATCACATTATGGCTGTATGTGAATGAGTGATCAAATTTAGCATAAAGAAGGGAAACAGAATAAAGCCCCATAAAGAAATGTGTATGTATCTATGTAATTTATAACATCGAATTCAGCAGCTGCACGAAAGGCCATACAAGTAAAGTCTTAAATCTCAAAACCAATTGTTCATACCAGTGTGTCTGCATTTTCAAAAGTCTGCTGTACTGTATAGGTGCGCACACAATATATTTTCCCTCTAGTATTTGTGACTGGTTTAGAGCTTAAACAAAGCATTGTGCATCTGGACTATCAGAAACCTTGAGGAGACAGAAAATGGACTTAATCCATGTTCATACAACTAGCTACTCTAAATTCTCCTCCAGTGTTTGCTAGATTTCATTTTGCCCTATTTAGTTAGAGGTGAGCTTAATCCTGGAACCATTAACCTCATTAAAAGTAATTAAATCGGTCAATTCATTAACCAATGTAAATATGAGCTGCATTCTTGGCGCTGCTGCAAGGGGCGCTATAACAGGTATTAGTGCATGTAATTCAATGTGTCTGTGTTGTGACAAATCCATAGACAGTAAAAGAAATGGACACAGCGACCCCATTGGAACTCAATTGAGACAAATGAAGCCCATTTTTAGCAATTTTTAGCACTTCCGTTTCTGATGTGCAGACTCAAACTAAGCTTGATGACGTCAGCAACCTGTCTGACAGATGTAAATCTTCTAGTGGCTGTGCGTGCAAACTGCCATCGTTAATCTTGCAGAGACGGTGAGCTTGAGCGGGGAGTTCTTTGGCGTGAGTGAGCAGGAGTAAGTATTCTGATTAATTATTTTGTATAGTATTTTAAAATGTAACGCCAGTACGCCATATTAAGTTAATTGCCTGCGAGCTTCTCCTCCTGTCTGTACGGTAATTTCTCTACTGTGCGACAGAGAGTCGAGTGGTTATGACGCAATTGTTAGCCTATTTTTACAAAAACTGTTTCTACGGGGCCATAATGTAACATAGAAGGTAATGGAGCCCTTTATACATTGTCGTGTATCTTTAGAAATAAATAATAGACAAATGGAGTCTTTAAACACCTCAGATGTAAAGTTATTCGCTGTCAAAGTGACGCCAAAATGAATGCAAAGTCAATGGGATGCTAACGCAAGTGAAGTTCTGCTACAAGATGGCAGCTCGCGGTCGACTTCAACTTCCGGTCAACTTCCTTGCCGCCTGGACAAATCAGCTCCTCCTTTGAAATTGGGACTCAATATACCTTATTTAGAGTAGTAACATATTTAGTTTTGGACAGGAATGAAAACCAGGGTTTGTTCAAAAACATACCATTGTACAGCCAATAAAACATCTTTCCAACAAGAAAAAAAACCCAGTAGACAAAAACTCCACAAAACAGTTTAAAAGTTGTGAAAACTACATGATCTAGGATCTTTATTCAGTGTGTGCCATTGTAAAGATGTTAAGTTTATTTTTTGCAAATCTTATTTTCTTCTGTGTTAAATTCAGGTGCTGGTCATATAATTAGAATATAATTAAAAAATTGATTTATTTCACTAATTCCATTCAAAAAGTGAAACTTGTATATTATATTCATTCATTACACACAGACTGATATATTTCAAATGTTTATTTATTTTAATTTTGATGTTTATAACTGACAACTAAGGAAAATCCGAAATTCAGTATCTCAGAAAATTAGAATATTGTGAAAAGGTTCAATAATTGAAGACACCTGGTGCCACACTCTAATAGCTAATTAACCTGAAACACCTGCAAAGTCTTTAAATGGTCTCTCAGTCTAGTTCTGTAGGCTACACAATCATGGGGAAGACTGTTGACTTGACAGTTGTCCAAAACACGACCATTGACACGTTGCACAAGGAGGGCAAGACACAAAAGGTCATTGCAAAAGAGGCTGGCTGTTTACAGAGGTCTGTGTCCAAGCACATTAATAGAGAGGCGAAGGCAAGGAAAAGATGTGGTAATAAAAAACTGTACAAGCAATAGGGATAACCGCACCCTGGAGAGGATTGTGAAACAAAACCTATTAAAAAATGTGGGGGAGATTCACAAAGAGTGGACTGCAGCTGGATCAGTGATTCAAGAACCACTACGCACAGACGAATGCAAGACATGGGTTTCAGCTGTCGCATTCCTTGTGTCAAGCCACTCTTGAACAACAGACAGCGTCAGAAGCGTCTCGCTTCAAAAAGGACTGGACTGCTGCTGAGTGGTCCAAAGTTATGTTCTCTGATGAAAGTAAATTTAGCATTTCCTTTGGATATCAGGGTCCCAGAGTCTGTAGGAAGAGAGGAGAGGCACACAATCTACGTTGCTTGAGGTCCAGTGTAAAGTTTCCACTGTCAGGGATGGTTTGGGGTGCCCTGTCATCTGCTGGTGTGGGTCCACTGTGTTTTCTGAGGTCCAAGGTCACACAGCTGTATACCAAGAAGTTTTAGAACACTTCATGCTTCCTGCTGCTGACCAACTTTATGGAGATGCAGATTTCATTTTCCAACAGGACTTGGCACCTGCACACAGTGCCAAAGTACCTGGTTTAAGGACCATGGTATCCCTGTTCTTAATTGGCCAGCAAACTCGCCTGACCTTAACCCCATAGAAAATCTATGGGGTATTGTGAAGAGGAAGATGCGATATGCCAGACCCAACAATGCAGAAGAGCTGAAGGCCACCATCAGAGCAACCTCTCATAACACCTGAGCAGTGCCACAGACTGATCGACTCCATGCCACGCCACATTGCTGCAGTAATTCAGGCAAAAGGAGCCCCAACTAAGTATTGAGTACTGTACATGCTCATACTTTTCATTTTCATACTTTTTAGTTGGCCAAGATTTCTAAAAATCCTTTCTTTGTATTGGTCTTACAGTAAGTAATATTCTAATTTTCTGAGATACTAAATTTAGGATTTTCCTTAGTTGTCAGTTATAATCATCAAAATGAAAACATTTGGAATATATCAGTCTGTGTGTAATGAATGAATATAATATACAAGTTTCACTTTTTGAACAGAATTAGTGAAATAAATCAACTTTTTGATGATATTCTAATTATATGACCAGCACCTGTACATGCCCACTAACCTGATTAAGGTCTCCATCAAGTGATCCTATTGGCTTGACCTTTTAACTGGTACTCTCTTTATTTTATTACAATTCCTACATTATCACATTACATTTTGTTTGAACTGCATTATAATGACCATTAATGTCTATTTTAGTTAACTTAAATACTAGCATAGTAGCATGCAAATTGACTAAATGACATTTTCCCTTTCAAATGAACTACTGTCATGGATGAGCTATAGGCTGAGAAATAATCTTGCTGAGTGCATTTAAGTCAATATGTCTATATCAAATAATCACTTAATGTTGGATGTTTGTTATCACCAGACAAATGTAAAAGCTCATATTAAGTGTTGGACAAACCCTTCTCATACTTGCTTAAATCATGTCTCTGCAATTCTCTTCCATTTCAGTGTTTGTGCTTTTGGTTATGGTGTTGGGGGAAGTCTGCAGTGGTAAAGTAAAGTAAAGTGAGATATCTTTGGAAGGAAGTGTCTTTGGTTCATATCCAACACACTCATGGCAATTTGTAGGTATTTTACTCTTTGGTGAATTGGTGGTTAATTTATATAATCTAATTTTCGTATGATCTGCTGGGGGTTTCCACATGCTTTTGCAATATAAATCACATTGTAGGAATTCATACAAAATCGCTATCATGTAATAGATATATTTTCTAATGAAATGGGTTTGTTGATATGTCTTTGGCTGAGTTAATTAATCCATCAAGGTTACAATAAAATAAATGTTAAGTCGCCAATAAAAGATGTTGTCTTGTCATAGAAGCTTACCAAGTGATCTTGGAATGATCAGGTAATGTGGAAATATAGGTGTGTTGTGAACACATCGATGGGTTTCAAGTGGTACGCATGTGAGCTGTCATGCAAACCTTGAGAGAAATATATATTATCTTAAAACAACACATGCGCCATATGGCCACAGCTGAGGACATATAATACCCATAAATGGAGGTTCCTAAATTCCTCACCATTCTCAAAACTTCAGAGCACTATCAAATCCTTGTAGCATTCCAAGCCCCTGCCAATGTGAGAACATGATTCCACATTCTTATGTCTGATTTTCTGATGTTCTACTTCCCCTATAAACCTCTCCAGTATGGCCTGGGCCCGCCAACCAGTCTGGTTTTTAGCTCTGGGTTAAATCAGAAATCCAAATAGCCATTTGTGTTTGGATTTAATTATTTTTAACACTTATCAAATTTTCTTAACATTTGTCATTTTCTGGTTTTGTTTATTTAATCAATACATGCATGTTTCTTCATTATTATTATAATACTCTACATGTTTCTGAGCATGTTTTTATGTATGTGTGTATACATGTGAGTATGCAGGAAATAGTGGGTTGTCTGTGTACTTCCTGCTTATCTAAACTCTGAGTATGGGCAGTTATTCTGGTGTGGGGCGTGTTTGGATCCACAAAAATAAAAATCATCACTATATTATGTGCTGCACACATGCAATCACTTGCCAGAAAAGCCATTTGCCAGTGTTAGTGGGTTAGAGCTCTGAATCCCTACAAGCCTTCAATGATACTAACAAATATACACTTGGTAAGACCCTGTAAATAACCCTTATTAGAGACACCCACAAAGCCAGTGGCTAGATTTAAACCTCACATCTGCCAATACAATCACACATACACATGTGCCACTGTATATGAAAACACATGAGGCTACATCTTCAAAACACAGCTGATTGACAGATATCATTTAATGAGTAGTTCAACATGGAAAGCTGGTGTTAATTTAAAAAAATTAAAAAAAAAAAAATTGTAGTCTGATTCTGAATTTCAAAGAGAAGGATGCTGCTCTCTTTTATTACCAGTGCAGTGTCTAGAAGATGGTAAAAGTTGCTGGATTGCGGGGAATTGTTTACATCTGATGGAACAGGGGGATATACATATAGCTACTTCAAATATAATATTTAAACAAAGTGTGAGAGTCAGTCACTGATCCAAGTATTTATTTACTATCATTATTATTATTGCTAGTTGTTTTTGTTGCATTTTTTAACTGTGAACGGCTGATCCATAAAAGAGTTTAACACCACCACTGGATTTATACTACTATTTATAGGCATAAGTGTCATATTTTGGGGTCTGCTGTCTCAAATAATGTGTGAGGATTCCACTATATCCATGACTTTTTGCCTGTCCAAAAGTTCCACACCCTACAGAGAGCTAAAACCTCTTAGTCTGTTGCATGATTTCCCTCTCTACTCTACAGACCAGGCTGAGCGTACACAAATATGTATATTTTTAATGAATTGATTGTTGCTAATACATTTGTAACCCTCTCTCCAGAGTCCTCACCACCACACCACGCACTCGCTCCGAGTGGGCCTCAAACCTGGGTCTCCGGCATTGGAGGCAGACGCACTAACAAGGATGCTAAATGGCTGCAGCCACTAGCGTATGTCGCTAGTGCGTCTCTGTGAGGTTTACCTGCACAACACTACTCGCTGGCCTCCGTTACACTCACCCCCCTAAACCTCACTCACATCCGGGTCACGACACCAATTTAACCCCTCTCTCCCGGGTCCTCGCCGCCATCCTTGTTAGTGCGTCCGCCCCCCATGCCGGAGGCCCGGGTTCAAGGCCCACTCATCGTGAGGTGCGAGGTGTGGTGGTGAGGACCCGGGAGAGAGGGGTTACACATTTAATATTATATTATATTATAAAATATCTTAACGCCATTAAAAGAATAATATAAAATATGCAAAAAGATTTTTTTTTAAATGGCATTTCATAGAGCTACATGTAACTTTTTAAAGCATAAAAAATCTCTAAAATATAAATCAAGCTCTAAAATGCATATCATCATTATACAATATCGATAACTATCACATCAGAACATCTTGAGTTGCTTTTTTTCAAGACTGAGGATGGTAAAAAGGTATGAACCCCACAAGAAGCAATCCAGCCTTCTGGCCTTGAGCAAGACACTTCAAAATGCAATGAAAGCTCCTCTAATTAGTCGCTCTTTCTTCATCTTGAGTCACGACATATGGTAACTCACAGATATAGGTCTAGACAGTGGAGTGGCCTAAGTGTCTCCTTTTAAGGAAAACTGCACTAGAAAATAATCTTGGAATTGATTTTGATTTATGGCTGATGGACTGGGTGAGCTCCTCATTCTTTACAGTAAACTTCAGATGCATCACTAACTGATCGTATGAGAAATCACACTTTTATGCAATTCTGCACCTGTTCAGCTTGTGGTTAAAGGGCATGAGTGCTTTGCAGAAGCATGCATTTGCAAAACACGGCCGTTGACGGATGACATCAGCCCACATTTATCTGTACATATTTCTCCCTGTCCATAAGAGGTGAGAAGGTATCTTGAACCTGTCACACTGTCATTACCATGAGGCTATTTATAGCCAATAGTGACTCTCATCAGACAGTATATTCATGTGAACGTAAGTTCACAGACATCATTCATGTCATGCTCACACCAGACTTGCGCAACTTGACAGGCTGACATGTTATTTCTGAACATTTGTTTGAATTAAAATAATATAGTGAGTGTTAACAGCTCTTGTTGCCTCACAAGAAGTATGCAAAAGGGTGCATGGTGACATTAACACTAAAAATGAGCCCATGACACACAAGAATAAATAAATGTCCTTGAATATAAATCCTCATAAATAAATACACATACAGGTATACTGTATATACCGTATGCTGTATAAGCCTACTGTAGCCTATATTTAGTTTTCACATGTTGCATAGTTTTTAGATATTTACATATTCTTTTGACAAAAAATATATATGGAAACCTGTTGTTTTTTTTTTTACAAAAAATAAATAAATAAAAATGTAATTGTGACTTTTTATTTCACACTTCAGACTTTTTTTCTTGCGATCCTGAGTCAGTTTTCAGTTCTGAGAAGTCAGAATTTATGAGATACAAACTTTTAGTTCCAAAAGAAAGTATTTTTAGAGATTTATTTAGACTCAGAATTGCAAGACAACAAGTCAGGAATGTATATTCCATGGCGGAAACAGGCTTCCATAGATATTTTTATTTTTGCATTTTTTATTATTATAATTATATATATTTTTTTAGGAATTCTTTTGCATTTTGTAATTGTTTTATTATACATGTTGTACCTTGCAGACTTACTCTATATTTCCATGGCAATAACGGTGGAAGGTTTTTTTTTATTTTTTTTTTACCAAAACTTGAATTAAATTAAATTAAATTAAATTAAATTGAACTCTGAATTAAAAAAAGACTTTGCCCTGAGAAAATTTGTGACAACTAGTCTGCCTTACTATAATTGACAAAAGAGCCACGTCACACTTTTTTATTGTTTTTCTCACGCACAGAATACACTATGCAGTCATGGAGTCTTGCACCTGTTGCCCCGCGTGTCAGAGGTTGCAGGTCGGGCCTGGGAGCCTGGTGCATAGTCATACCAGCACGGAAGCCGGGCGTTCGTGGCTCGTGCAGTCATTGTATGCACGAGATTCATTCGATGTTCGGGAAGGATGACTGAAGGTGTCTCGCGACATTGGAATTCTGTGGGCGGTGAAAGAGTGGTAGAGAAAGTAAGGAACATGATCTACTGTAACTTTTTTATGGCCTGCGCCAGACTCTGGAACCGCGTACTGTATATATAAAGGAGGTGATGGAGAGATGATACACAGAACATCAGGGAGCTGAGCAGGCAACAGCGATCGCTTTGGGATTCTAATTAACCACACAGAGAAATACATCCCTCACCACTGACAGCCTTACAGCAAAACACGCAACATAGAGCTGAAGACAAACTCCAGATCACAGACATCATGGGACTGCTGCGCGTTGAAGAGCTGGTAGGTTTTGTGCTGATGCACGCAGTGCTTTGTGAGAGTCTCATCTGAATGTTGATATGTTACCAACAAACTTCAGGATTTATATTGTTAGAATTTTGTGCAAGATAAACATGAAAAAAAATCCCATGCAAATGCATGTGTTTACATAGAAAGAAATAAAGATATAGAGAAATAAAGTGAAGAAAATTGTTAAACAAAATTATGCAGTTGAAATACAGCTGAAGATGAAATAATTCTGTAATAAAAATAACAGAAAAAAACGTAACCTAAAGTTAAAAAGAAAACGAATCATATAAAAATAAAAGCTAATTCCAAATATTAATATGCTAATAGTATATAAATAATACAAAAATAACACTGTTTACGCTTACAGCATCCTACATCTATAGTGTTTACAATGAAAAGGGCTGAATTGAGAAAAAGACAGGAAGTGCATAGCAGAGAAGTTACATTAGGAACAAAGAAAATGCATACAATAAACATATGAGTGAAAAAGAAGAGGAAATGTTTGTGTTCATATAATGATATCTTAAAACAGCTGAACACTCTCTCCACCCCACCTACACAATCACTAAATGAAACTTTCTGCTTTAAACTACACACTTGTTCTTTCTCTGAAAGCTTGTAACCGAGAGTGTAAAAGCTGTGGTCACAGTAGACCAGTTGTTTGTGCTCCCTTGAATTTTATTCATACGTATATGAAATCCAAGACTGACGAATGTCACTTCCAATCGCAGATCAGCGGGAGGAGAGGCGAGGGAAAGGTACCAGGAGGTGCTTGCGCAGAGGTGTTTTCTGCAGGAGAATATGAAACTGGCATCATTCAGGAGAAAAGGGATGGACTTCAGAGACAACAGGACCTGAGTGATACCACCCAGAATGACATCAAACCAAGCAAACAGAACCTGAAACTCAATGTGAGAATGAATAAAAACTTAATAAAAATGAACATGGCTATAATTTGATATAGTAACATAATGACATACATCTATCTTTTAATATTTCTTAGGTTGACCGATCAGGACAGCTAAAACTAGAAACTGTAGAAGACCTCTTCAACATTTTTCTACTGAGGAAGAGGAGAAAAGAAAGGAAGATTCAAGCATCAAAGAAACAGCCAGAGTCTGATATCCTGGTGAGGAACTTATTCAAAAATGCGTTACAAATGCGACTATTTTATTTTAAGATGGCTATATCATAAAGATTGTAGATTTAATTATTGGCTAACATTTTTTCAGCCAGAAATAGTGGACCAGGCTTTGTTCCTAAAAGCTGTCACAGAGAATAAATTACCTGTTGTTAAGAAATATTTATCAGATGGTGGAGACCCCAATGCTTGTGATCATGTGAGTGTGTAACACAAAAACACAGACGATTAACACTTTCCTTCACTCGTGCTGTTAAGTCTTCCAGAATCAAAGGGAGAGTTCACCCAAAAATGACAAAAAAAACTATTTTGAGGAATGCCTTAGTTTTAATGTCCACACAATGGAAGTCAATGGTAACCAAAACTGTTTGGTTACCAGCATTCTACAAAATATCATCTTTTACGTTCCACATAAGGTTTGGAACAACATTATAGTGAGTAAATGATGAACAAATTTTCATTTTTGTGTAAACTATCCCTTTAAACTCACACCTGTGTTTTTTCAGTATATACTATTATATAGCTCTATAGCTATTATATATATATATATATATATATATATATATATATATATATATATATACATATATATACAGGTCCTTCTCAAAAAAATTAGCATATTGTGATAAAGTTCATTATTTTCCATAATGTAATGATAAAAAATAAACTTTCATATATTTTAGATTCATTGCACACCAACTGAAATATTTCAGGTCTTTTATTGTTTTAATACTGATGATTTTGGCATACAGCTCATGAAAACCCAAAATTCCTATCTCAAAAAATTAGCATATTATGAAAAGGTTCTCTAAACGAGCTATTAACCTAATCATCTGAATCAACTAATTAACTCTTAAATTCCTGAGGCTTTTAAAAACTCCCAGCCTGGTTCATTACTCAAAACCGCAATCATGGGTAAGACTGCCGACCTGACTGCTGTCCAGAAGGCCATCATTGACACCCTCAAGCAAGAGGGTAAGACACAGAAAGAAATTTCTGAACGAATAGGCTGTTCCCAGAGTGCTGTATCAAGGCACCTCAGTGGGAAGTCTGTGGGAAGGAAAAAGTGTGGCTAAAAACGCTGCACAACGAGAAGAGGTGACCGGACCCTGAGGAAGATTGTGGAGAAGGACCGATTCCAGACCTTGGGGGACCTGCGGAAGCAGTGGACTGAGTCTGGAGTAGAAACATCCAGAGCCACCATGCACAGGCCTGTGCAGGAAATGGGCTACAGAGAAGCAGCACTGGACTGTTGCTCAGTGGTCCAAAGTTTTCGGATGAAAGCAAATTTTGCATGTCATTCGGAAATGAAGGTGCCAGAGTCTGGAGGAAGACTGGGGAGAAGGAAATGCCAAAATGCCTGAAGTCCAGTGTCAAGTACCCACAGTCAGTGATCGTCTGGGGTGCCATGTCAGCTGCTGGTGTTGGTCCACTGTGTTTTATCAAGGGCAGGGTCAATGCAGCTAGCTATCAGGAGATTTTGGAGCACTTCATGCTTCCATCTGCTGAAAAGCTTTATGGAGATGAAGATTTCGTTTTTCAGCACGACCTGGCACCTGCTCACGGTGCCAAAACCACTGGTAAATGGTTTACTGACCATGGTATTACTGTGCTCAATTGGCCTGCCAACTCTCCTGTCCTGAACCCCATAGAGAATCTGTGGGATATTGTGAAGAGAAAGTTGAGAGACGCAAGACCCAACACTCTGGATGAGCTTAAGGCCGCTATCGAAGCATCCTGGGCCTCCATAACACCTCAGCAGTGCCACAGGCTGATTGCCTCCATGCCATGCCGCATTGAAGCAGTCATTTCTGCAAAAGGATTCCCGACCAAGTATTGAGTGCATAACTGAACATAATTATTTGAAGGTTGACTTTTTTTTGTATTAAAAACACTTTTCTTTTATTGGTCGGATGAAATATGCAAATTTTTTGAGATAGGAATTTTGGGTTTTCATGAGCTGTATGCCAAAATCATCAGTATTAAAACAATAAAAGACCTGAAATATTTCAGTTGGTGTGCAATGAATCTAAAATATATGAAAGTTTAATTTTTATCATTACATTATGGAAAATAATGAACTTTATCACAATATGCTAATTTTTTGAGAAGGACCTATATATATATATATATATATATATATATAATTATTTTTATTTTATTTTTTTGTGCATATTTATTTCACCTATGGTTTTAGTAATTTTGGTTCTTCAACTTAAACTTATTTTATTTCAATTACTATAGTTGGCAAAATTTAGAGTTTTAGTTTTTTTTTTTCATCTAATATTTACATTTTATTTTGATCCACTTCATTTAAATTAACAATCAAAAAATGAACACTTTTAGTAACAATAACAACACCGACTCTCACTTGTTCTCTCTCTTTCAGTTTAAGCGCTCTGCTCTGCATAAAGCCAGTGCCCAAGGTTACATAGAGATCATGCAGAAGCTCCTGGAGAGTGGAGCATCCATGGATCAAAAAGACAAGGTGGCACAGATGGTGGATGTGACTGTTACACCAGTGCTCCAATTATATTATTTAACATTTATTTTTTATTATAATGCTGAGATGCAATTTCTCTATTGCATGTTCATAGCTGGATGCGACAGTTGTGCACTGGGCCTGTAGAGGTGGAAGCCTGCCTGCCCTGGAGCTGCTTCTCAATAAAGGAGCCAAATTCAACTCCAGAGACAAGGTTGATAAAAGTTTAGGCAGGCATATGATACCAAATGGAACTTTGAACAGTTATAATAACATTCACAAATCATTCTCATGCTTTTTGTAGAAAACAATCATGAAGCATTTTTATCCTTCTTTTTCTTAAAGTTTTCAATGTGCCACTGTAGTTTGCACTAGTACAAAATTGACTTCAGCTTCAGCTATGCAGCACACCCCTCCATGTTGCCGTCCGGACGGCATTATGATTGTGCTGGGCGTCTCATTCACTGTGGAGCTGATGTAAATGTTAAAGATAGGGCAAGATTTATTTTTAACCTTTATTCAAATATTTTTCAGAAACATTCAGAATCTATATATATATATATATATATATATATATATATATGATATTAATGCATCGTCCCACATTTTGCTTTTCTTCTCTAATACTACTGCATTGTGTTTGTGTAGGAGGGAGACACACCAATGCACGACACAGTGAGGATAAATAGATTTAAAATGCTGAAACTGCTGATGATGTATGGAGTCAGTCTACATGCCAAAAACAATGTAAGTTCAATTAGGGTACATACTAGCCTTATATGAGATTTGAAGCTTACATGGTGCCCTCTAGAGACAGATTTAGGCACTACATGATTCTGTTTAATGCCCCAATGCTGACTCTTCATAATATCAAAAAGAAGATAAACAAAAATATATATAATGCTTTATTCTTTTGTGACTAAATGACTGAATATAGTCAATGCAAAAAGAAATCATTCTGTGAGTATTAGTTAGTAAGTCTGTTTAAATGGATATATTTTAGTGGATATATCCTAAAATTATCTGTAATTTACAGGATGGAAAGACACCAATGGAGACTCTGCTTTCATGGCAAAAAGGTGTGCAAAACATCTTGAATAACTTTAATGAAGAGGAAGCACCGTATCCAAATGAACAACTTTCAAACATCCATCCCAATGCTGAATTGTTATAAAATGTCCATTGTTATTGTTCTTTCTTTCTTACATGTTAAACATTAAACTGAACAGCACTTTGCAATTTGCTTAATGATGATGCTAATTGCTGGCGATAGAGCGTCTGAAATTTTGATAAGGTTATTTGTAAATATTGTTTGCGCAGTTGTCTCGCTTGATTTTGTGAACAAAGAATCTTTGGTGAGTGGCACGAAACATAAATATGTGTGAGTGGTTGTATGTTGTTTGAGTTATTATTTAATATTATTTTAATTTCATAATTTGTGACTGCATTTAAAAAATTGTCCATGGCAGTTTGATCTACTGGGGAAATGTCTGTACAGACTAGAGGCAGAACTGTAAATGTTCAGAAATGTAACAGAATGTGAATGCTGGTCTTCTGGTTTATGATGGATATTATTGCAATTTTGTCATTTTGGACATGATTTGTAAGAGACTTTGGCACTGGGTACATGGAAATGTGCATCGGTAAATGTGTTTTATAATTCTTTCTTCTAAACCCTTTAAAGTAATTGTTAATCATTTTAATTAAATGTGAATAAAGTGTTTTGGTAGGAGTCACCAAGTGTTTCCCGAAAGTTATATGTGAGTTTTCTTTATTAGACATATCATTTTGGTTTTTATATTAATGACAAAAATATGAACAGCATAAACTTAGTTTTATAATTCTCTATATAGCCTACACAAACTGTAAATTCCACTTTAATGTATACAAGCAAGAATTTAGTTTGTATTGAGGCCTCAAAATGTATTAATAAGGTGATCTACAATACCATGTTTGACGTTCTTTCTTATGTTTTGCACACCCTTTTTTCTTATTCTTTTAGAGTAAATTTCTATCTACTTGCTTATTATCTTATTTTACTCACTAATGTAATTACTTTACATTGTACTTTGGTATTTGAATGTGGTAATATTTTTATTTGTATGTTGTTATGGTTTATTATTGCGTGTAGAATTTGCATTATTTATGTTTAAAAAAACGTATTTCTACGAATTCAGTTAAAAATACAGCATAAAAAATAAAATAAATCGAAAAAGCAAACCAAACACAACGCAGTCCATCTTCTGCGAATTTATAGCGTCAATGTGACGTGCACGAGCACGCACTCCCAGCAGCCTTTGCAGTTGCTCTCGTCTATCCGATTGGTGGAATTTGAAAATTAGTACGCGCGACAGTTTGGGAGATGGGACCACACAAATAAATCACAGCAACGAAGTTAAAAGCAATATAATACACACTTTATCCTTTGACAGCCATGTAAGTAAACTAAATTAACTTTTTTTCTTTTAATGCGCATGTTTTGCTGTCCTGTTCTTTGTGAGAGGTCGATATTATGAGTTCGAGTCGGTCTTAATGTCATTTTTTGTTGTTGTTGCCAGGTTTACGTATAAAATATCTATAAAAATTGTGTGATTGTCTGTTAAATTGGACAAAAGATTATACAATTGACAAAATGCAAAAATACAAATGTATTATTATTACTATCATATGTGATCAAAGGGTTGTCAGAAGTATGCTCTGTATCTCAGAGGCTGTTCATTTATCTTATCCTTCCTTTTATGTCTTCTCATATGTTTATATGTTTTCTTAGAGTAATATGATGGAGTCAGGGCTAAAGGATGATACAGCCAGACCAGAGATGATAGTTGTGGAAGATTTAAGAAGAAATCTGTCATCGGAATTCAGCGAGTGTTCAGATTGCCAGGTAAATTAAGATGACAGCCGGTCATGACTTTATGAACATTACTACAGGACCCTGTGTGATATGTACATTGTGATTCATGAAATAATCATCAGAAATGTTTTGACTTAATTTTTCTTTTGAAGGACCCCTCTGACCTGGAGAAGGAACACTTGAAGGTGTATCTTAGGATAAGACCATTTTCAGCAGCTGAGATTGAGAATGGAGAATCACAGGTGAAAATAGGAATAAATGGTTAAGGGATACAGCACACATTTTCAGTGCCCTAAATCGCAGACCCTCGTGCAGAAATTTTTTATTTGGTTAGGAAAAATGTTTTAAATGGTAAATGCCCCTATATGTAGGCTTCAAATATTGCCTCTAAATAAAATGATTAGTCTGTGCCTTCTCTCGAATTTTTGAAGGACTGTGTGGCTATTCATCCTCCAGCGACGGTGCTCCTCAAAGCTCCACAATCATCTCTTTCTGTCAGGCTCAGCGATAAGTCAATGCCAGTTACAGCTCAACGTTTCCAGTTCTCTCAGGCAAGCAGACCCATCAGCACACACAGGGGGGTACAATCCTGTTTCTGGAGGGCCACTGTCTGGCAAAGTTTAGCTCCAGCCCCAGTTAAACACACTGAACCAACTAATCAAGGTCTTACTAGGCATACTAGAAACTATCAGGCAGATGTGTGAGAGAAGTTGGAGCTAAACTGTGCAGGGCACTGGCCCTCCAGGGCTGAGTTCGGACACCCCTGGTCTAGATCGTGACTGATCATGTAAGACAGTAGTTTTTCCTCTTTGACCACCCTAAAGAATCTTCATATTTGTCTTTGGAAATACTATTTGAGGTCAAATGTTATGCTTATAACTTGGTCTTTTATGACAGATTATTATATTATAGGTGATATTAACATTGTGGTATTTTTAGGTTTATGGTCCAGACACTACACAGAAGGAGATGTTTGATGGCACAGTGAAGGGTCTTGTGAAGGATGTGCTAGAGGGACAGAATTCTCTGGTCTTTACATACGGTGTCACCAATTCTGGGAAGACCTTCACTTTTTTAGGTTTGTATATTTTATCTTATTGTATTGATAGACTGAATTATTTTCTTTTGTAATTGACAAAATGTCACAAATGTTGTCAATAGAGCTTAAAAGACAATGTGTTAATGCTTCAAAACCCATTTAATTTAGCAAGTTAAAACAACAGATTCAAAAATTTGTTATATTTAAGTGAAAGATTTCAAAGATTTTTTTTTCTTTGAAGTAGAGTGCACTTAATGAATCTTTCACAATTAAGATTAGGAAAGTAAAGTAGGGTCAGTAAATTAAGGTCAGTTTTGATCAGACCAACCTTGTAAAATAGTATCTGTGTGAATGCAGAAGCAAACAGAAGGAGCATAGAATTGTTCAAAATGATGTATCGAAAATAAAAAGAATGGCAGGGACAATCCATTCTATCCAATGCTTCTGTCCATTGGTTGTTAATTGAATAGATGCAGATCTGAATGTCTGTTATGACTTTTTGATTAGTCCTCATTAGGTCAAAAAATATATAAACAAAGCATGCATGGATGAATTGTTCACAATTTGTTATTTGCTTTTGCAAAATATTCATATTCAGGCTTAATGTCCTGATTGTGTTTTAATGTATTAGGTCCAGATACTGATCCAGGCATCTTACCTCGTTCCCTTAATATGATCTTCAGTAGTCTGGAAGGTCGCATCTTCAACCAGATGTGCTTAAAACCCCAGAGGTGCCGGGATTTCATAAGGCTCACCAAAGAGCAGCAAAATGAGGAGGCAGCTGGCAAAAGCAACCTGCTCAAGCTTTTTAAAGAGGTACTGTAATGGCAGAGTGAGTCAAACAACCTCTGTTTTTCATTGGTGTTTCATTTGACTTTTTGACAGTTTTTTTTTTGCCTACTCTTAAGACTGATGCACAGAAGAGTACGTCTTGCCATAGCTCGAAGTCTGATCTTGAAGGTAAAGATATATTTTTATAGTTACACCTCTCTAAGGTTGTGCTTGGCAGTCTGTTTATGTTTTTTGTCTGGTTGACACATAAAGTTCTGGTTCCCTGTTAGATGGTTCCACTTTATGTGATATAAGCTCTTCAGTGAATGAAAGGAGTTTGGCTGTGGATACGGACTTACACACAATGTTTTCAATTTGGGTCTCATTCTGCGAGATCTACAATGAGAACATCCATGACTTGCTAGAACAGCATTCAAACTATGCTTCACGGAGAACCAACCTCCGTCTTTGTCAGGATGTCAAAGGGAACTCATTCATCAAAGGTAAAGTAGCATCTGTTTCTGTAATATATTTATTCTGTTATTAAATCGTTACAATGTTTCTATGGAGCTGATGGTTCATCCAAGCCAAAGTTAAACTCTGCTGTAATAAAGTTTTGTATATAACAACAAAAATAATGCATGGTGTTAGGCTGCTTTTTTATATATATTTCTCCTTTGTGCATTTGACAGATGATTTTATCCAAAGAGTCTTCAAGTTATGCATTTTGATCAGTTCAGAAACATATGCTGTTTGAGCGAGAAGAGTGCACTGCAATATTTCTCCATTGAATCATTCCAAAGAGCGATGATATGTCAATTATAATCATTGAACTGTCTTTTGTTTTTTGTCTGGAATAATGTGTAATAGCTAAAACTGGACAGGTGCTGGTGCTAGAGCTACAAGAAAAAAAATGTGTTAAGGGTGATTCGGACAGTTGTTTTAAGGATACTGATTTGCTGTATCAGATTGTGTCATAAGTTTTTGTTAATTTTCTAGATCTGAGATGGGTGCAGGTGAGCAATGTTGATGAAGCCTTGAAAGTGATGAAACTGGGCAAAAAGAACCAGAGCATCTCTAGCACCAAACTCAACATTCTCTCCAGCAGGAGGTACACTACCTAAATTCTGTAACTTCCTTTTGTTTGTCCATTTTAATGCAGTGGGTGTTGTATATGCATATGTTATTCTGAGTTCATGTCCTCTTTGCCTGATTTTTAGCCACAGTATTTTCTCTGTCCGGATCCTGAAGGTTGAAGATGTGGGAATACCCAGAGTCGAGTCAGTCAGCGAGTGAGTCTGTGAATACTGATCTGACCTCTCTGCAGTACGTTTGTGTTGTGTTTCAGAATGGTTTGTTAAAGTATTTACTCTGGTTCAAGGCTGGCACTGTGTGATCTGGCCGGGTCGGAGCGATGTGCTAAAACACAAAATAAAGGTGAACGCCTGAAAGAGGCCGGAAACATCAACACCTCTCTACTCAGCCTGGGAAAATGCATCAATGCACTCAGAAATAACCAGCAGGCAAGGTATATAAGTTTTATTCTTTTGTTCTTTTTTTGTTGTTCTTTTCCTTTCCTTTGTCTTTTAAATGCTCTTATTTTGACTTTTCAGACAGCACGTTCCATTCAGAGAGAGTAAACTCACTCACTATCTGCAGGGATACTTTACCGGCCGGGGGAAAGCCTGTATGATTGTAAACATTAACCAGTGTGCCTCCATGCATGATGAGACAGTCAATGTCCTCAAGTTCTCTGCCATAGCTCAAAAGGTGTGTAACATCCTAATATGACTTCATCTCACTCCTTAAAGGGATGCGTTCATCTTTGAATGTAACTTGAGATATTTTTAATGAAAGCTGAGTGACTTCTGTCCGACTTTTATTAAACCTCTCAATATAGATGTTATATTTAAAATGTGTTTATGAACTTGAGGTGTCAAAGTTTCAGTGAAATAGAATTTTAGTGTATGTATATATATATTTACTTATTTATATATATTTTAGGGGCTGTATCTTACATTTTTGGAGCATTTCATTGATTTTCCATCATGCTTGGCAATGTGTCTGGATACTGCTCAAACTGCTGAAATGTTGTTGTTGTTGTTTTGTTTTTTGTTATGGACGGTTCTGTGTTGTTTTGTCAGGTAGTGGTCCTCACCACTAAGAGTGTTCCAGTGGTTGTGAAAAGGAGTGCCAGAGAGGTATCCTTCATCATCAACAACGCTGATCGCCAGCAAATGCGGCGCAGCTCACTGGTACGGTGGGACCCCAGCCTCGAGGATGTCCAGGAAGATTCTGACACTGAGGAGGATGAAGAGGAAAGTGAAATGGAGGACACCATTTTGGATGCTGAAGAAGAGGGGAAAGAAACTGTGCTGCTTGATAAGGAGGTTTATGAGGTGAGATCTGGCACCTTACACCAGATCTAACTGTCAGATAGGACATAAAAACATGTTTTTATGTTTGCCTAACACGGAGGTTTCTGCATCAATATGGCTGTTTTGCGTTTGTATGTAAAGGCCCAACTGCAGTTTATAGAGGATATTCAGCAGCAGTTAAGCAAGAAGAAAGCTGAACACTTAGCTCTCGAGGCACGTGTTCGAGATGAAGTTACTAAAGAATTCTCTGAGCTGATTACCCAGATGCAGGAAGATTACAGGTCAGAGATTACAGGCCCCTGTGCTCTATTGTGTGTAATTAAAACAAATTACAGGTCATGCTATATGATGACCAAGACTGCTTTCCATGTCTTTTTTTATTTTAGTGAGCGCATATCCAGAGAGAGGGAACTGATTGAGGAACGGTGTGAACGGAGACTGGAGATTCTTAAAAACCTGGTGGGGAAAACAGCTGTGAAGGACGACACCATGGATTCAGCTGCGACCAAATTAGAGGTACAGGTATGCTGTCAGATGTGCGGAGTAAATAATCAGGGTTGTATAAACCCTTTCTTTAAAAGGTGATCATATGTTAATTTTGTTTTTAATAATTTTATTGATGCTCAATTGTAGTGGCGAATTTGTGTGTGTAGGAAGAGAACCATGTCTCTCTAGACAGCATGCTTGACTCTATGACCAGTGACCTGGCTGGAATCAGACAGGATGCCCAGGCTGCCCAATCCTGCTTGGTGACCTCCAACTCTAGAGTCTCTGTGACACTGCTTGACCTTGAAAAAAAGGTCACGGCACTTTCAGAACTGCTCAGTGAAACTCAGAATCAGCTGTCACTCAAAACACAGGGTGAGAAATGACTGGAGATGAGCAGACCCACAACAAATCTGCACCTGCACACTTCCACATACATTTTAAGTGCATCCCCTGTCCTTGTACCTGCTTAAATATTTTTGCTATTAGGGTTCCCACTTTTCTGGAAAAGTTGCAAATATAAATGTAAAAAAGTTTTTCTCCCAGCCCTGATGAAGTCATGATGATTTTTTTTAAAGTCTTAAAAGGTCATGGAAAAGTTTTTTTTTTTGTGTGTGTGTGTGTAGTATCTCTGTTTTTTCCCTCTCGGTTCTTTTAGTATTCAGCTAGAAATTGCTTTTTATGAGACAAAAAATAAAATAATGGAACAGTTGTGGAAATTCATTGGCCAGAAAGTTTGGGAAACCTCTATTATGAGACACAGATGCTTTTACAGTATTACTATAACTACATAACACTTCCTTAGTGTTCACACTTACCTTACCAGGCTTTCTAATCGCTTGATCTAACACCAAGCTCTGTACTCCCTCACAGAGCTGGAAACCCAGAGCAGACTGTCAGATGAACTGGAGGAGTTAAAGAAGGTAAAACTGCCACTGTAAAAGGCTTCTGTCATTTTAACAGACAATATGAGGACCAGACTTGCAACATTTTTTTTTTTTTTTTATCTTCAGAAACTGTAAACATCTAGTTGAAGTTGTGGCTTGTTCTTCTGCTTTTAGGCTCTGGAGAGCCACAGGCAAAGGGAATGGGATCTAAGTGAAATTTGCAGACAAAAGGATGAGATGGTTACCAAACTCCAGACAGCTCTTGACCAACATGTAGAAAACACTGCTCAGGATGTGAGTGTGAACATCAAGATATTGTTTTCAAATGTCCAGAATAATTTGATGTACACAACTGTTAAAACATTTGGTGTCTGTAAGATTTTTTTCATGTTTTTGAAAGTCTCTTAGGATCACAAAGGCTGTATTTATTGATCAAGATCAAGTTAAAACTGTAATATTGTCAAATATTACTACAATTTAAAATCGTTTTTGTCTTTTAAAATAATTGTTTCACCACAATTGTGCTGCTTAATTTTTTTGTGTGGAAACTTTGATACATTCTTTGATGAATGGAAAGTTCAAAAGAACAGTATTTGAAATATACATTTTTTGTTACATTATAAATGTTGTATTGTATGTATTTAAAAACAATTACTGACCCAAACTTTTGAACAATACTGCAACATAGCTGGTTATGGAAAATATTTTGCCTAAAAATGAAAATTGTCAATTATTAACTCATCTTTTTATATATATACAGGTGCATTTAAAAAAATAGAATATAATGGAAAAGGTCTTTTATTTTTTTAAGTTTAATTTTGATGGTGGGAACCTAAAGCTTAGTAAAATAAAAATTTCAGTATCTCAAATTTGAATATTCCATTTTGAGCTTGATTAGTTTAATTAATTTTGAGTAGAAATACTGGGTACCTCTTGGGCTAGTTAAGAACATGAAACCGCAATTATGGGAAAGACTACTGACTTGACAGTTGTCCAGAAGACAATCATCAACACCCTCCGCAAGTAGGGTAAGCCACAGAAGGTCAATGCTGAAATGGCTGGTTGTTCACTGAGTGCTGTATCAAAATATATTCATAGAAAGTTGACTGGAAGGAAAAAGTGTGATGGGTAAAGGTGCACAAGCAACAGGGATGACCACAGCCTTGGGAAGATCGTCAGGAAAAGCAGATTAAAGAACTTGGGAGAGCTTCACAAGGAGTGGACTGAAGCCGGAGTCACCACACTCCAACGTCTTCAGGAAAAGAGAACCAAGCCACTCCTGAATCAGAAAAAACGACAGAAGCATGTCGCCTGGGCTAAGGAGAAAAAGAACTGGACTGTTGCTCAAGTGGTCCACAGTCCTCTTTTCAGATTAAAGTAAATTTAGCATTTTATTTGGAAATCAAGGTTTGGAGTCTGGAGGGAAGACTGGAGAGGCACAGAATCCAAAGTTCAGTGTGAAGTTTCTGAAGTTAGTGATGCTTTGGGGAGCTGTGACGTCTGCTGGTGTTGGTCCAGTGTGTTTTATCAGGTCCAAAGTCAATGTAGCCATCTACCAGGAGATTTTGGAGCACTTTATGTTTCCATCTTCTGCAAAGCTTTATGTAGAGGCTGATTTCATTTTGCAGCAGGACTTTAGCACCTGCCCAAGTGGTTTGATGACCATGATATTACAGTGCATAATTGGCCAGCCAACTCCCCTGACCTGAACCTCACAGAGAATCTATAGAGGTGAAGAGGAAGATAAGTAACATCTGACAAACAATACAGAGGAGCTGAAGGCCGCCATCAAAGCAACCTGGGCTTCAATAACACCACAGATACTGAATGTTTTATTTTCCTAAGCTGTAAGTCATAACCATCAGAATTAGAACAAAAAAAACTCTTGAAATATTTCAGTTTGTGTGCATTGAATCTAGAATATAAGTGAGTTAGCTTTTTTTTTTTTTTTTTTTTTTTTTTCAAGATATTCTAATATTTTGAGATGCACCTGTGTGTGTGTGTGTGTGTATCTCTATTTCGAGCTTGCCCATTGTCACTATGAGCTCTTGTGTAAAAAAATCTGTTCAAAATCAGTTTCTTTACAGTTTTTACACAATGCTTTTATTAAGCATGTTTCTTTTGTTGTGGATTTCCAGAAAACTCAAATTGACTCCATCAAAAAGCAGATCGTCCAGCTTAAATACAATTGTACCTGCTCAGAGCAGCGGCCCGACACACAGATTGAAACCAGAAAGAGGCGTCAGGAATGGGAGGGGCTTGATGAACAGCCCCCACTCAAGAAAGGTACAGACTCCGCCCCAGGAGCTGAAAAGTGCCTTCCAGCTTTTGTCACAACCAGAGGGGCTGGCCGAGAGAAACGGGTCAAAGGCCGACAATACCTTCATGCTCGAAAAAGGCTCTCGAGCATAAAGAAATTGTCATAATATGTAAAATGTTCATAAAATGTTTTAGAAAAGTTAACTCCATGCATAAGCCCTGTATATCAAAGAATTCTGTGAAGTGTGCTGTTTTTATTTGCTCAGCTGAATAAAGTATATTTATTTTACACATTGCGAACACTGCACAAAATTAAAAGCACTATAAGATGCTTGACTTTTACATAAAAAAGTTGAGTAACAGAAATTGTATTATAGAATTAAAGCATCCCAGACATGCATGAGGTGCTTCCTGAGTATGAACAGGAGGATTTCAGGCTGAGTAATTCCACATTTAAATACCCATGTTTCATCTTCAGAATGAAATCAAATTGGAAATTTTGTCCATTGTGCAAGACTAGTGCATTTTAGATAAAATTCATTACTGGCTTTGTTGCCAGGCCAGTAGTAATGCAGTTGAAATGCCTGATTCATTGTACTAAACTAACTTTACTGTTGAAGCAATTTTTTAATTAAAATGATTTATACTTTGCAAATATAAAATATTGTATTATTGCATGTCACAGACACATCATCAATATATAAATATATATATATTTCTAAGTGTTTCTAAAGATTTTATTATTTATAGGTCCCCTGGAGGACTCAAAAGTACAAGACGATGTTTCAAATAATGGGTGTCAAGACTCCGCCCTTCTTGAGGTCAAAGGTCAGCTGAAGTGTTGCCTTGTTGAATCCAAACAAAAAGACAAGCAGATCACAGATATGGAACGGGAATGCCACACATTAGATGTTTGCATCCAGGATCTGAAATCTAAACTGGAAGAAAGAGTTTCACAGGAGCATATTCTGCAAGGAAAGGTTTATCAGACATCCTTGGAAACCAAACCAATGGCAACAGCAGTGGATTGCAGCAGTTTGAAATTAGAAGGTGTGTCCAGTTATAGCAACACTACAGAACATTTAAAAGGTGCATATCAAGAACTGGCTGCTGTGAAATCACAAATGGCTAAGCAAGATCCCGGACTGGGAGAAAGGAGCAAACACATCTTGACTCTTGAACAGGAAATTTCATTACTGAAACAGGAAGCACAAACCTCCAGAAACACATTAGCTGACTATGATGACCTAAGAAAAGTCAACTCTGTCCTGCAGGTTGAGGTCACAACCCTTCATGGGGTCAAAGCTGAACTAGAGGAGAAAGTCAGATGCCTTCAGAAAGAGAAAGAAGTCAAAAATACAGCACATCTGTCCAGAGAGAAGGGGTTTAAAGATGGGGAGGTGGGGCCGATGAACCCTAACACTCATGGATCTAAAAACAAGGAGACCCATAGCAAAATAAACATCACAGTGTCTGAAAAGGAGGCTGAACTGGCACAGAGGGAGAAAGCCTTAGCATCAAAGGAGGCTCAGCTCTTAGTGCTGCAGAAGAGGCTGGAGGAGGAGGAGGAGACGCAAGCGGTGCAGGAGGCACACAGGAGGGAGGTGGAGAGGAGGAGAGAGCTGCTGGCTGTGGCAGAGGAGGCCATTGCTCAGAAAGATGCAGAGCTACAGAGGTCAAAACACATTCATAATTTTTTTAGTTTTCATATTAATTTTATTCATATAAACTACTGTTTAAAGATTGAAATAAATTAATGCATTTCTTTTTAGCAAGGATCCATTAAACTGATCAAAATTGATAAAAGAAGCTTTTATAATTGTTGCAAAAAAAAATGCTGATGCTGTTCTTGGAAACGTTGTATTCATCAAAGAATCCTTAGAAAAATGTTAAGCAGCAAAATTGTTTTCAACATTGATAATAAGATGCGTGATTTCACACGCTCTGCTTACTACACAGAGCTGTTGTTAACTGACAAGCTCTGTGTAGTAACAGCTGCTCTATGTGAAATCAGGCACCTGATGGAATTTACTGCTGATTAGATCATCATGCGGCATCATGTCCGTACTGATGAGATGCGCATTAATTAAACGATGTTTAAAGTGCAGCCCTACTTTAGAACAGTAGTGTAATATATAAAATACAAAGAATTATTTATATTAAATTATGTATTATGATTTTGTCTGGTGCCGCTGCTAGTGCAGAAATTAGTCAGTTCACTTGTATACAGACTTTTTGTTTAGAATTGAATTGTTTAATGCTGATTCTTTGTAAAAAAAAAAACAAAAAAAAACAAAGCTTGATTTGTGTCTTAGGAACAGAATTTAATGCTTTTAAATATTAGCAGCTTTCCTATAAACTTTGATCGTTTGTTGTTTTCAGGACAACATCAAAAAGCTTAAGAAATTTTGTATCTTGCTTTATTTGTCAAATATATTGCACAGTATTGCTGCTTTTGTTGGATTAATGATCATCCCACACAAATAGACTTTGATTTATTTTAGCACCCTGAAAGGCTTTTTTGTTGTCTTTTCTCACTGTAGAAAAAAAACAAAATTTAATCTATTATCAGTATTTATCAGTATCTAGAGGGCACGGAGGGCGATATAATTTCTATATATACTTACGATTTTGTAGCAGAAAAATGACATTTCCCGAATTGAAAAGAAAACTCATTTTACACAACGTACTCAAACTTCACTGGAAAAGAATTTGAATTTGAAACTGACAAAAGGGAGCGATAACCACTGCTCTTAATCCGCCAAGCAGACTTGGTTTAATGATGGAGATAATCTCAAAATTTTGTTTTTTTGGTATTCATTCTATGTTTATTTGGTTTTTCATCACTCAGGTTAAAGGAGGAGATTAAAACTAGCGAGTGTAAATTGAACAGTATGGCTGTCGATCTGCGCAGAAGGGAAGATGATTCATCTGATCTTCGGGAAAAACTATGTGACTCAAAGAAACAGATTCAGCAGGTCCAGAAAGAGGTGAGAACTCACTCCGTTTCGACGTCTTTACCACGTGGGCCAAATTGTGCCGAACTGTGACTGTTATTGACTTGTGCCAAAACTCTTTATGTGGTTTGATATAGATCTCCTCCATGCGGGATGCTGAGAAATCTCTACAAATGAAGCTCAGTGACCTAGAAAAGACTAAAGCACATCTCCAGAATAAGATCACCAACAGGGACCTCACCATCAACCAGCTAAAAGCTGTAAGCACTGCAACAGCGATGAATACCTAAAACCACAAAGAGAGAAACATTTGTTGACATTGTCATGTGAACTAAGTATTTTCTCTTTGTTCTAAAACAGAAACGATCTTCTGAATCTAAGTCAGATGAGAATCTGCTGCTCTATCAGAAAGCATGTAAAGGTATAGCTTGTTTAATTGCGTGCGTCTGCATGAGCGTGTGTCATTTATTTTTCATTGTTTAATTAAATGTGTGCCAATAAACAGTAATGCATGTTAATGTTTGTTGATGGTCTGTGTAGATTTGCAGGAGCGTGAGCTTGTTATTGAAGACATGCGTTTGGCTCTGACAGAACAGGAGGAAACCCAGACAGAGCTGGACCTGGAGCTGGACAACAGAGAGACTCAGATAAATAAGCTCACTCAGGGTACAAGATTAGATGGAGAATATTGCATTCATAAGCCATTAATGTACTGTACAGCGTTAAATAGTAATATCATACATGTAAAATTGTATATTTGATAAAAGTATTGCATGGTGTTGCTTTCTAACAACATAAATTGAAAAAATAAATAAAAATAAAAAATTCTGCATGTAGCAATTTAAAATAAGTTTAAGTTTAAAAGAAAAATCTACATTTCAAAATGTTCTGAACTATTTGGTGTGTCTCCAATTTGCTTTATTGATGTCAACGCATGATCATGTTCTTCAGCATGATTTGAGGTCATCTTGTTCTTCAATGGAAACAAAACAAAAAAATCAGTACCAAGGAATTTGTATGATCATAGTCACATGTGTACTTATTTCATAGTGACCTAGAATACATACAGAATGTTAAATATTTCTTATTCTCATGTCAACATTTTTTATAGGATCCTAATTAAGACTCTAATTAAGACCTCACTGTTTTTTTTTTCCAGACCTTATGAGGTTGAGAGAAATGCTACCTAAACAGAAGAACAGGAGAGATTCCAGATCATTCTCTGATGATGTTTTACAGGCCAGACAACAGACTGCTCAGACCCAGGAGAGCTTAAAGGTCTGTTGTCCAAATTTTTTCACAATTTCTCCAACTGTAAGAGGAAATGTGTGCTTATTGTCTTTGTGTGGTTCTTTGGGGTTCATGTTTGTAGCTGGCTAGTGAGAAGCACCAAGCAGAGCGCAAGAAGTGGATGGAGGAGAAGTTGGTTCTGATTGGTCAGGCTAAAAAGGCTGAGGAGAGAAGGAATCAGGACATGAGGCGATTCGCTGATGATCGAGAACGGCATGCTCGCCAACAGGCTGAAAAGGTAAAGAGCAGTGTGTGTCTCCAGAGGCAATATTAGACAAATATATTTTTAATTACAGAGAGAATGACTGTCGATTTGTGTAAATTAGGAGTCTCTTGCCACACGTCTTGCTGCTTGTGAGGAAGAGATGGAAATCTGGAGAAAAGATAGAGACACACTCGTCTCTAACCTTGAGGTTCAGCTGAAGAAGTTCATAATGTCCAATGCAGAGAAAGACCAACAGATCAAGATCCTACAGTCCAGAAGCACCCCCCAAACACCAGAGGTCAGTCGACTGTCAGTTACAAACTCTCTTTCTATTCATTCTACACTACTGCCACTTTTGACCAATTAAAATATTAATTTCTACTAGGAAAGACATGTATACAGTGTTCTTACAAATTTTTGTTGATCAAATTTATCATAATATAATATTTTTCTGGAAATATTTTAATGTCATGCACATTGCAAAAAAAAAAAAAAAATTTTTTTTTACCAATTTTAATATATCTGTTCAGCATGTATTTTTGAACACAATTACTGTAAAAATATTTGAGATATAAGCATTCTTAATTCAGATGATATTGAATAGTTCTTGAGGTAATTCAGTCAGTGGCAGTACAGGTGCATGTAGGGATAGTGTCGTCATTGTTCAGTGGCACTGAATACTTGAGTCTGATTGGTTGACAATTCTAAGGGTTCATTTCCTATCATTGTTCGACTGCAAAATAGTCCAGATATGTTTACTTTGTTAGTGTCAAAGTAGCAGAACTTCAAAGAGCAATACAGCTCTTTTGAAGCCAAGCAAATCTAATAAAAAATACTTAACATAAAATTCATAAGTTATTTTTAGCTGAACTAAAGCTGACTGGGACCTCTATCCAGCTGAAAAATATTGTATTATTTTGGAGGCCTAGTAATGTAGCCTGTGTGACTAGAAGTCATGTATGTTTCAATTTATACACACAGATAAATATTGTGAACAATTGTCTTGCTTCTAAAAATATACATCATTTTTAAATTGTTAAAGTTATTACCACCTGATTGTTTGCTGAGATGTTTGTTGCTTCATCAATTTCACCCTACATGAAGTGCTGTTTTAACATTTTGTCCCAGTCTCAGGAGGTCACTGAGGACAGCAGGACTGAGGCACTGCAGGCAGAGCTGGTTGCAAAGGAAGCAGAGATCCAGAAACTAAAGGAACAGCTCTGTGTCAGTGTCATAGACAGCAGCCTTCACAGAAACACATCTACCCAGGTCTGACACGCGTCTCATTACTGCCATTCTCCCCTTACCTTTGATTGCTCATTAGAGTCACTGTCAATAGTTCAAGATCGTAATTTGAAGTGACTTTACTCTGAATGTTTTCAAACCGACTGCATTTTGGCATTTGTACAAAACACACTGCTAAGTGACCTTGTCCTTCAAACGATCATATTATTTATATAAAAATTATTTATATAAATATGGAGTGAGGAATGTTAATGACTGTCTCTTAATTGCTGTGCTAGACGATGGAAGCAGAATTATCTGATATGAACACCAGTACACTTAAACACACAAGCAGAACCAGAGGATCTGTCACCAGTCAGGTAAACAGAAATGCATCTTGTTTATCATTTAAATATAAACATGTCAATTACTTTCTGTTGCTTGATTATTATTATTATTTTTATTTTGTTTTTCATTTAGATGATACTCATTTTGTGCAATAGTAGATGCAGTTTTTTTCTTTTTTGGCCAAATGTAACAAATGCATATTCATCTCTCTTAGTTTTTAACAATCCATCTGTCAGTAACAATAGATAAACGCCACAAGAGAAGGTTGTTATGCTGACACTTATGGTATTATGTTTTAATGATTTAGATGAATATTTATAAAGACATTTATATTTAAATGCTGTTCTTTTATCCATAGAAGAATCCTGTTAAAAGTATCAGTTTCCACAAAACAATATTAATTAGCACTATTGTTTTCAGCGTTAATAATAAAAATAAATCTCTTGAGAACCAAATCAGCATATTTGTCTATTAATCTGTAGTATTTTATGGCTGCAGTATATCTCATGCTACTGTCTCATTAGATTAATTTGATTTTGTTGCATGTTTTATATATGCACATATTTCTTAGTCCATTGATTATGATAATTAACTAAATAATAGTAATGATATTCATATTACAGAGTTCGTCTTGTAGCTGTCCGCTGGTGCTCGAATCATCAGAGATCTGCACGGAAACAGGCAAACGTTCCAGGTTTCCCAAGCCCGAGTTGGAAATTTCCTTCAGCCCTCTGCAGCCAGATCGTTTCGCTCTTAAGCGTCAAGGAGAAGACTCTGCCATTACTGTTAAAATCTCCCGACCCATGCGCAAGAGGAAGAGCGGAGAGATGGAGAAGGTGAGAAATGAAATCGATGGAGGTGACTTAGAAAATGGTTCTCAGTTCACACAAATGAGAACTGAGTGCTGCAACTGAAATGACCTTCAATCATCTTGTGGTTGAAAGATATGTCTAATCAGTTTCTTGCCATAGAATCATGGGAAATAGAGTTAAATGTTAGTTCAGATTTATCGCACAATGTTCAATCCGTTTCCTCTCCTTTTGGTTTGTTATTAAAAATTATTATTGATATTCTTCATATAACCAGCAGACCATTTGCTGCTGACCTAAAATGCACAGCCAACAACAGCCCTTTAATTGTCCTAATTAGTCATTAACAAGCCTCTAATTTTCCTCACTTATGCTTAACGATCAGTGTTTATTGTGCATGGGCAGCAAAATTGCAGTCCTATTAAGCATATAGTTCTGTGTGTGAGAATATATTTATATGTGTGTGTGGTTGAGCGTGCCTTGGCTTAACCTCACACACTCTTCTCCAGGCAACATAAAAAGTTGCAGACACTTGTTTTGGGAGCAATAACAATAATTATAGAATACACAGTAAGTTTATAGATTTCTAAAGCCTGTTTATGGAAATTTAATTGAAATGTTCAGACAAAGGGATTACAAATGCACAAGTATAAATCTATCATAAATGCTGACTAAACAGGGTGTTAACATTTTATTATATTACTCTTTATAAGGGTAGCTTTGCACTTAGTCTCTAGTCTGGGTAGGTCATGCTATTCTCTCTAAACACTGCAGTGAAGATGTTTTATTGCACACTGAAAGAATGCTTTCAGTTAGAAATAAGTGCTCTCTTATTGTCAAGGAATTCGTGTGCAGTCTCGCCAGATGTCCCTGGCAACAGAGTCACGCTTCCACATTCTCTGTAGCTGCTAATTGTTGGAGAGTTTTGTAACTGAATGGCACAAACTATTTTTAATGGTGCTTCTGTTTATTTGAAGAGGAAAGGAGGCAGAAGCAGTGTGGTGAAAAAGAAAACGTTCTCTGAACCCAGTCCTCAGGTACCCTCTTCCTGTTTAATCCTACCACAGCTCTTCCACCTTCAGTACTTCTAATGGTCTGGACTCTCAGACACTCAGGGTCATGTTAATTTCCTCAGGTCATCCCACTGAGCTGGATATTGGAAGTTTAAATCCATAAGTTGTGTAATGACCTTTTTTTGGCCCTCTATATTTTTTTCACTAAATCAATTCGGCCAAATCTGTGAGATGGAGGTGGTCCATTAAATAAGTTAATGGCAGAGTTTCTTTAAAAAAAATTTTTTTATTGTTTAGGACTTTCCTTCATAATTGACATCACCTAGCCAGTCAGATGTTTTGTTTTTGCTTTTGGAAAAAAAAAATCTTATGCTCAGAAAGTCTGCATGTATATGATATAAAATAAAGTATAACATTTTACTGTTATAGTTAAAATTTTACATTTTATCTGTTTTAAGATAGTTTAAATGTAAGTTTTGCTGTGACGGCAAAGCTGAATATTCAGCAGCCATTCCTCCAGTCTTCAGTGTCACAAAATCCTTCAGTGTACACTGATATACTGATCAGGGCCCGTATTCACAAAACATTTTATCTTACCACTAAGAGTTCTTCTAAATAGTAGTAAAGTTTAGTAAAAGTAAAGTTTTAAACTAAGAGTTTTTTTCTTAAAACCTATTCACAAAGCTTCTGAGACAAACTTTTACTAAGGATTAGGCAGAAGTCTTAAGCTAATAGTATGGGTGGGGTGTTGCTATGGATGATGTCAGCATGCTTACTAACAATTAACACAGTGATTGGCTGATAGTCTCTGTCAGAGATTTATTCATAGAAATATTGTAGTGCAATATTATGTTACCATATTCAAATTAAATTTTTAAAATAAAAATTTGAATGGCCACATTCAAATAAAGATTTTAAAATGCAGGCTAAGTGTCACTAATTAAACAAGTATGCTATTCAGCTAATTGTCAGCCTCTTATGTATGCTTCTCATAAAAAATTAGTCAGTCTGCATTAGGGCTGCCCTAGACTAAAGATTTTTCTGGTTGACTAGAAGTCGTTGACTATAAGCTGCACTTTTATTAATAAACCATATAAATCATAATAATGAGCCTTTACACTGCATTAACGTTTTCATTTATTGTATTGTTGTAATTTATTGTTGCACTAGTGCTTTCTGTTTTCGGTTTAAGAGATTAAGTCTGCGATAGTGACTCATCTCCGCAGGACATGTATGCATGTTTCATACGGATTGCATAATGTGAGAATATTTGGTTTCTGTTTGAATGGATTCCTTTAAAATTTTCACTCTCTATAGATATATTTTTCATGTCTGTATTAAGGCAAGCATCCACAGTTTCGAAGTGACACGCTCAAGTTCACGGAGTCCAAGACGACAGAAAGCGTAACATGTTTGCTTTATTTTACAAAAGGGCAACATTTTGTTGCTATTGAGTGCACACGAATAAACGTAGAGTCTTTACAGATACAAAAAATGTATTACTCTTATCTGTTTGACTGAAAATGGCGAAGTATTTTAAGATCAAATGATCGCAGCGTCTGTCAGGGAGCAGCTCAAGCTACTGTTCATCTTCCACACTCTGCACATGCACACTTTTTTCTAGACTAACTTTAGATTGAGCTGGCATTTTAAGTTGCTACTACATACATATCTCAGATGATAAGCCATATTTGAGGTCGATGTACTATATTACCACATAGACCAGCCGTTCATGATTTGTCCCTCACGGACTGCATGATTTCGCCATTTCATGTGGAATCCAAAAATAATTTTTCTAATCAAGGTCTTACTAGGCATACTAGAGACTTCCAGGCAGGGGTGTTGAGGCAAGTTGGAGCTGAACTTTGAAGGACACTGGCCCTTAAGGACTGAGTTTGGAGACCCCTTGTTCAAAAGAACAATATTTATTTAAAAAGCATTTTTTGTAAAAATGTAAAAGTCTTTACTGTTACTTTTGATTAAATTAAATGCATCCTTGCTGAATAGAAGTATTGATTTCTTACTGACCCCAAACTTTTGAACGGTAGTATATTTAGTCATTGTGTTAGATACTAGTAGTAGTGCAACCTTCCTGATTCCACATAATGTAATAAAGGTCACAGCAATAATAAATAACAAAAGATTTGGAAAAGTTTTACCATTGGGATTTTTCTAAATGATTACCATGTCTCCTCAAAAAGTGGATGCAGCTTTAGTAGACCATCATCTATTGCAAACTGTCCCTTTACGAAAGAAACATTTGCAAATGTTGTTTCATGTTGAACTAGCTTCCAAACCCATTTTCTAAAAACAGAACATGACCTAGTCCAGACCTCTTTGATTGAAGTACCTTTAAAGTCTAAAAAAGGAGAAATTAAATCTTACCAGTAGTCATATTAACCCTTTAAAATCCATAATAAAGTTCAATGACCATTATATCCAGACCATTTGGTTAGAGTTCCTGATGGTGGAAATACAACTCATGAGTCATTATCCTACAAGCCTTTGATGCATCAAAGAAATAACCTCTCTATTAAGGTGTGTGTGTAAATGGACTATGTTTTGCTATATGGTTTTACAGATCCATTAAGGTGATATTACCTGAAAGAGCCATCCATTCCCTCAGTCGCAAGGCATTTGTTTCTTCATAAAGCATAAACGACAAAGGCTTTGGGAGATAATGCTCTGTAAAATTTAAAATAGACCCATAATTCATCATTCACTCATCATATCCTCTAGGTCATGACGTTTCACATTTAATTGGAGGAAATCATTGTGATCGTGCAATATCTTCACCCTAGACACCTCTGAATTATTTTAATTAAACTTTCCCATGTCATGGTAGGGAAACACTAGCACCAAACTGCAGAACAAGCCATCAGTCTCGATTCCTTACGAGGTTCCCTCGGATACACTGATAGGATTCATCGAACTTGACAGGTTCCTGGAAGTCAGGGCATTAGTCTTCCTTTAATGCAAGCTTGCAAGTCAGAGAGTGGTATAGTATCTCACCTATAAACACTGGAAACGGCAGGTGACAGGTGTGACAGACAGAGATCCGCCCCTGTCTGTCCCGTTTAGACTGGCGGGGGTTACGAGTGTGGCATTGGCTGTCACATGCAATTTCACAAATGTGATCTTGTTGTCTAGAGAGAGAGATAGTGACAGGAAGGGAGCGATGAAGGGAATATGCAGTCAGGTTGGAGAGAGAGAGACAAGAAGATATAGAAAATGATGAGTCCCTAGAGATACACTAAGAACACTTTCAGACGGAATCTTTTATTTATTCTGCAGATTAAATGTTTTCCCCTCATATTATTTGTTTGTGTGTGTAGAGAGAGAGAGAGATTGAGAAGGATATGGCAGATGCTCTGCTGTCTTATTAATAATGATTTAATGCACTGTACTCTCTTGGCACTAGATCTGTCGACTAATCCTCAGGGTTCTGTTCTCTTTGAGTGTCAAGAATTTTATTGCCATTGATCTGAAACCAATTTGTGTTTTGTTAGGATTCAAAATTCAGATCAGAGAGGCAGACACCCATTGCTATGTTTCTCCATATGCATTTAGCATTTAACATTCTACAATTCCCTGTTGATCAAAACATAAGCAGATGGTCTGTTCAACACTGCGTCGCAGTATTTTTTCCTTTGAGTTGATCATTATAACATCCATCACATCTTATCTGACCAATCACAGCCAAGCATTCAGATTCTAAGTGCACATATTCATTTTGGGACCCATTTAAAGTGGTTTTAAGAGGCACAGCATCCATGCTTAACTCTTATTTATGATCTTTTTCACATGCAGTGATAAGCGCATACAAGCCCTTTTATTCAGTAAATCTGACTGAATTAAGATAATAGAAGCAATTTATAGCTACACTTTTTGGGTCCAATGTAGATTTATTACCATTTAGTTGTTTGCTACTGTTCAAAAGTTTGAGATTGGTAAGATTTTTTTATTGTTTTTTTTTTTTTTTTTAAAGAACTCTATGTTCATAAAGGCTGCATCTAAAATTTAATTTATTCCTGTGATGAATTTTCAACAGCCATTATTCCAGTCTTCTGTGTCAAATGATCCTTCAGTAACCATTCTAATATGCTGATTTGATGGTCAGGAAAGATTTCTTCTTATTATCGATGTTGAAAACATTTGCGACACTTTGTTTTTGTGGAAACCGTGAGATGATTTTTCAGGGTAATAGAAAGAACAGCATTTATTTACGATAATTGGTAATCATTATAAATGTATTTACGGTTACTTTAAGTTTAATGCTTCTTTGCTTAATAAAAATGTTCATTATTATAAAAATAAAAAAATCTGAAGTCAAACAGTAGTTAAGAGTAGTTAGATTTCATGCTGGTCAGGTTTATAACATTCTTTATGGCCCACTTCCAATAACCATTTTATAAAATAAACATTACATTTGTAAGCCAGAAATCACTTTTTCTTCTGTACAGAAGTGTAGGTCTACACATCAGAAAACACTGTGTCACTAGCCGTATCGAGTGATTACAGTGAGTGTTGAACTCTCTTCTCATTCCTCTCAGCCCTCTAATGCTCATGAGTCAAACCAAAAAGGGAGAAAAGACAAAACGAAGCAGAAGATTGGAGACTTTCTTCAGGGCTCTCCTACCTTTCTTGGAAGCAAAGGTCTGGAGAAATGTTCCACCATTATTACACTGTTGTCAATTCAGTTCAGACTAAGGCATATTATTTGAATCACAATCACGTTCTTTCCCTGTCATAGCAAAGAGGATCATGGGATTGATGAGCGCAAAGTCCCCTGATGGTGGAGCGACGTCTTTAAAACTCAAATCCAAATGTGACAGACGAAAACACGACAGACCAGATATCTCCTCCCCAATAGACATACAAGCCCATCAGGTACTGTACTGGTAAACTTACATTAATGTTCAAAAGTTTAGGATCGGTACGATTTTTCTTTAGTGTTTTTGAAAGAAGTCCTATATGTTCACCAATTAAAAACAGCAATAATGTAAAATATTACAATTTAATATATTTTAAATTTATTTACTTCTCTAACGGCAAAGCTTAATTTTTTGCAGCCATTACACTAGTCTTTATTGAAGACATTCTAATATGTTGATTTGGTGCTCAAGAAACATTTATCATATCATATTTATCTTTTTTTTTTTTTGTTTATTAAATATCCTTATCCTGAATACCCCTTGCATCCTTATGAAATATAAGCATTCATTTCTTTAAAGAAAAAACGAACCTTACAGACTTCCAACTTTTGAATAGTAGTGTACTTTATTTATGCTGTAAATCTGTACAATTCATTTCAACTTAAAATGAAATGATCGTTCTTAGTGACAGTTGATATTTGACCTTCCTTGCAGATCATTGGCCAGAATCCAGAAGAGAAAGACAGTGAAAACCTTATCAAGAAACGTCTTCGTACTAGGACCATGAAATAAGCTGGAAGAATTAATCTTTGTATTTTAAATCAAACCAGTTTTTAAAATCTCTTTTTATTTTTTTTTTTATTTGATGCACTTTGAAATATCTATAAATTGCCTTTTTACTTTTTATCAAATATGACACATAATATAATATCCTGGAAATTAAATAACACTACCGCTGCTTTTAATGGCAAGTTGAGACGATTGATAGTTTCTTAAGCTCATGTTTGGAAGAATTAACAAATTTTAGCTGCTTGAGTTAGAATGGAAGTTCAGAAATCACTACTGCATATTTTTGACACAAGGTTTCCTATTGCTTTATACTTTAACCACGGTTATTTGTTTACATTGTGCTTATGCTGTCCTGCATATAAATTCAAAACTGTTGTTTCCCCTAACCACTTTCTACTTTTCAAGATATAAAAGTGCACACACATAAAATATAGCACAAATTAAAAGTTCAAGGGTTTTTGTGATTTAAATTTTTATCCAACTTGTCAACCATTGTTTTTGTTTATGTATGTATCACCCTGTCACAGACCATTAATATGTGCCATTCACACAATAAAGTCTCTCCATTACCATGTCAGTAAAACTGTGTGCCAGATGCCTAATGACACCCAAAGAACTATTCGGTCGAATTACACAATACAAATACTTACGTAACCGATGGGTAATCTAATTTCCTGATCACAGTGTGTGGCCCCATGCCCTTATCTAAGATGGCATAAAAGGAGAGAGGGGAAGGGTGAGGAACTGGGAACAGGTCTATGCTTTTGTTGGCTCAGAATGACAGGATGTGAACGGGGTGGCTGTTTGCAATGATGAATCATGGTTTTGATAGTGTCAAAAGTGTGGGAGCATGTGGAGAAGACAAAATGGAGGAGTGAAAACCGACTGTGTGAGGAGGAGGAATGAGAGATGAAAAGGAAGGGAAATAACATACAAAATTAACCATGTGCGGCCCAGCTGTGCTTGTGCAGGTCACTAAAATGCAATTTTCCTCTGATTTCATAATTGTGAATGTTAGAAATAAGGTTTGAAAAATTCATTCACAATCTGTTATCTTTACACATAGATGTTTACGTGCATCCTAGTTGTCAGGTCATGAGACAGACCGTAATCATGAGTTATATGTCACTGTTTTTCTGTTTTGGTTTTTTTGCACAAAGTGAGTCATTGTCCGTGTCATTTGATTGCGTCACTTAATTGCCTCATTGACACACAAAGTCTAGTCATTTTTTAATTTTGTTCCAATTTCTTTTTGTCTTGTTCCTCTAAATGCAGAAAATGATGGGGAGGCATGTAAGCATCAGCTAAATCCGTAGCACCCAGGCCTAGTAAACAATGCAGTAATAATCATCTCCCATACCTATGATTGATAGCAGTAAATTACCACATCATTTGAAATTATAAACAGGCAGAGTGCATTTCTATCTTTCCTTACACTGTCATGTGCTGAAGAGACAGAAGAATTCAGAGCCTTTGGGGATATGGCAAGCCAAATTAACTTTTATTCATTCGCAGGATATGTGTTCTTGATATCAACAATTCAATTTTCACTAGTTAAAATGTTCATTCTTGATATCAGGAATCGGATTTCTACTAGTAACAATTAGAATTTTTGATATCAACAATTACATTTCCACTAGTAACAATGTTAATTCTTGATATCAGGAATGATATTTTCCACTAGTAACAATGTTAATTCTTGATATCAGGAATTATATTTCCACTAGTAACAATGTTAATTCTTGATATCAGGAATTATATTTCCACTAGTAACAATGTTAATTCTTGATATCAGGAATTATATTTCAACTAGTAACAATGTTAATTCTTGATATCAATTATTTTTAACCTGGGAATGTCAATAGGCAAGCCAAATTAACTTTTATTCATTCGCAGGATATGTATTCCTGATATCAACAATTCAATTTTCACTAGTTAAAATGTTCATTCTTGATATCAGGAATTAGATTTCCACTAGTAACAATTGCTATTTTTGATATCAACAATTCAATTTCCATTTGTACATGTATTAGCCAACCATGATGTAAAAAAAAGAATGACACCTCGACTGTCCACCACGGTTGCCTCTATCAGCCTGTAGGCTCAATTGTGTGTGGAGGAGTCGGGCCCAAATTGGCGCGAAAATTCACAAAATAGGGCTGTCAAAATTGACGTTCGAATATTCCCTCTAAAAAATACACGGATATTCGAACATCTGGTTGCGCATGTTGTCAATGACGCGCATTACGTCAATAACAGGCAAAAATAATACAAAGAGACATAACTACTTGTATAGATAGTCTATTTAAGTTTAAACATATATGACAACGTATTACCAGAGGTGGGTAGAGTACCCAAAAACTGTACAAAAGTAAAAGTACTTCTAGAAATATTTACTCAAGTAAAAGTACTAGTCTTGAATAGTTACTTGAGTAAGAGTAAAAGAGTATCGGATAAAAAATCTACTCAAGTAGTTAGTTACTAGTTACTTTGGGTCATATATACTGAGCCTATTTTTATTTAGATATATAGATAAAATGTATGTGTGTGTGTATAAATGTATATATTTCATCAGCCTTTACTCCAATTTATGTAATTTATTATAAAACCCTGTCTGTTTACTTAAGTAACAGATATAGGTGTCATGCTATAACATATTTTTAATACGACTGACTTTATATTAAATGTGAATTTAACATTGAAAGTTGATGTGATATAAATATTGCTACTAATCTTTCATTGTTCAGAAAGAGAGCAAATAACATTTACATTATTAAAGATCATTTTCACTGACAGTCTAGATTTCAATCACTCTCAGAAACTCCCATTAAAATCACTGAAACTGTTAACACTGTGAAATCAATATCTTAATTAAAGATTCGTACACACATCTGCACTTTGTTGTTTCTGACGAGAGAATTCGCCAGAAAGAGGTATTCAGTCAGTGAGCGAGTGAAGGAAGCACCGGCATTTTAGCGATGACTCATCTGAACGCCTCTGATTGGCCAATGCTTTAATAAGCTCAAAAGAATCTTGTGTGATTGGTTATAATGCACAGTGCTGTAAAACACATCTATCTCTGGCTCAGCGCTAGCAAGTGATCACAGAACTGAATTCAGCAGCTGATGATATGACTCGCTGAACGTAGTCGCACAGGTGTGATTGTATTAAAATTAATAAAATCTTAATCGGCTATTTTTTGTCTTTTGGAAGCTGCATTCAACTTGACTCCCCTCTTATAAGCCACACACGTACAACAAACTAATGTCACAGTGGTATCGTGTACTGTAATCGAATGTAGCCCAAGTTATATCTGTTGAACAGTATAGCACACGCGGTGTTCATCTAATAAGGATCTCCATCGCAAGCAAATAATAACCTTTGCAGATTTGCTTTCAATTCAGTGCAGTTCCATAGCCCCATTTTCAGCGCTGCTGATGTTAAACGTTACAACTCTGAGTGAACCACTTCAGATGCTCAGCGCGTGCGGCAGGGAACTGAACGACTCATTCAAACTGATTCATGAACCAATTCACTCGTTAGCCAATTGGTTTGATCAAGCCTTTGAACAGAATTGACTCAAAAGAATGAAACATTCGCGAATGGGCATCGCTCATTGTCCAGAGAAAAGTAGACGGTGCGTTTGGAATAAACTGAAGCATTTATAACATTTATTGCATTAAGATAAAGTAACGAGAGGAGCGTCGCCCACAGTAACGAAGTAAAAGTACAGATTTTTCCCCAAAAATTTACTCAAGTAAGAGTATAAAGTACCCATCTTTAAATATACTCAGAAAAGTATTAGTTACCCCAAAAAATTACTCAAGTAAATGTAACGAAGTAAATGTAACTCGTTACTACCCACCTCTGCGTATTACCTACACAAAAACAAGGAAATCAACTAATGGCCAAGACTGCAGACCTCACGCTCTCTCACCCTCATGTTCTCTGCGCATAATGGTTTAAATGAACAAACAAATTTTTGTGCAAGCAGTTTAAGGTCGCGACTGGTGTCCCAAATATAGCAGGCTTCATTCAGTGATTGAAACAAATATTAATATTAATTGAAGTTTTACAGCATATAGAACTGACATTGAATGCTCCGAGCGAGCTGTGCTGTGGTAAACATGGAACTTTTCCTTGACATGAAACGATAAATAATCAAACCTCGGATCCATTGCTTGACAGAACTCCCCGAAGCGTGCCCCATCCGCGATACTGATCAGTCTCATGTCCTTAAAAATGAACGAAATTATTTTATCCGTTATGGCCTCTTGTCATGTTGCAGACAAAGTGCTTGTGGCGGGCGATGCAAAGTAACGTTAAGTGTCAAGACGTGACTGTTTAACTGGAGTTCCACACATTATGCCATGCTCACTTGGGTGCACATTTTTGAGATGTGACCTCACGTTGCTCGTTGTCGAACGGTATGCTAACTGTATCTTAAATAGCTTGCATACAACAATCTCGCAGATCAACAATTTTACCTCATTTTCTCTGCTGCGGTCGAGTTGGGCTCTGCATTTGCTGGCATCTTCCATGAAGATGCGTCAACTTTCAGCAGTGATGCTGTGCCAGACAGTGCGACTCCTGTGAGGCTGTGACCTGTCCCTGAACCCTCAGGCGCGCTAGCGCGCCCACTCGCAAAGCAGACAACCACGCCTCTACTACCGCGGGCCTTTTTTTCCACATTTTTTTTTTTTATTCGAATATTAATTTTCAAAATGTGACGTCATGCGCGTTCTCGTCTACTTGGGCTTACAACCGTACGGCACGCCAGCCATTATAGTAAGCAGCGGCAATAGTGTTTTCAAATGGACTCTGCGGATGGAAAGAAGCGACCAGCCTTCAGCACAATTCAGACACCCACGGACACTCCTCGTAAGTTAAAAAAAAAAAAACAGCGTGCGCACTGAGAACGAGCATGAGACTGGCTGCTGTTCCTCTTACGGCCACTGGTGTCAGTAACGGTTAGAAATTTCAGAACCTACGCAATGCTCCTTTAATTGTCACGAGTGACAATGTTCATTTCTGATATCATGAATGTGATTGTTACTAGTAAGAAAGCCATTTTAGATATCAGAAATTATATTGATATCAGAAATAGATGTTCAGATATCAAAAATAACAATTGTAACATGTTGAAATACATTTACTGATATCAAGAATTAACATTTCAACTAGTAACAACTAAATTGTTGATATCAAGAATTCACATTTTTACTAGTAACAGTAATTATTGATATCAACAAAGACAGCTGATATCTGAAATTGTCCTTGCAACTAGTGAAAATAGAATTAATGATATCTTAAATAAAATTTTAACTAGTAAAAATACTTTTACAGATATGTAGAAATGCCATTTTTACATGTAAGAATAGCTATGGTAACGAGATCATGACTATGAATGAGATTTTCGACACTCCTCCTTTTTCAGCATTGGCCAAAGATGCCAGCAGAACGTGTGCAGAAACGGCTCCTCCTTTATTTATTTGTTTTGTCAGTGAAACTTGAAAATTATATTATGGCTGGAATCATTTTTAAAAATTTTGTTAATTGTAAAAAAAGAAAAAAAATGTATGCTGTTTCATTTTATTGGTCACCAAGTCCTTCAGATAATTAAAGGAAAGTGAACAAGGCATTCATTTAGTTTAAAAAATAACTTTTTCAGGTGTTTATTTTTGGTTTTATTACACTTTCTTCTAATACATCAAATAAAAAATTTAACTTAAAGAAAAAATATAACAGATAATAATGCATCCATCATAAAAACGGTTCACTGGGGATATCGTTCGCTACATGAAGGAGTGGTTGTCCTAATAGGAGTTATTTTTATATGTATATTTTACATGTTGTCCGGTTCTTGAAGCATTGGTGGACAAGAGGGATGGTAAATAAATTTACACTGTTATACAAACTGTATACTCAATATTTTTTAATGTAGCTAAGAGTCACTTCTTCAGTGTCTTCAAATGAAATGGTATAACAAAATATAGTCAAAGATGTTAGGAGTGTACTCAAAGCCAGCCTGTCCAATAGCTATTCCAAACAATCATTTATGCACCTATGAACACAGCAGGATGTCATTTCAGTAATTTTTTTTTTTTTTTTCCACAATCTGTTCAGGAAACCCAGAGACACTTGAAAGCGGCAGTAATGCACAGACCCAATTAAGCACGGTACAATTTACAATGACAGGGAAAAAAACGTTTTATTAAAAGAATCGTCCTGAATAATTCATACATGACAAACAACTGAAAATGATAATAAATACAAAAACAACTGTATAAATAAAAGCGGAAAAAGATTAGAAACATACACATCAGCACCACACTATTTAGCATAACACCGCTCGCAATAGGCTATTGGGTGAACTAGAATGTCGTAACGTATTCCTAGAACACAGATTCCACATATCCATATCTCTCTAAATTGCTTTCGTTATATACTCGAAAAAGTGTCTTAAATAAGTCTTAAGTAATGTAACGTCATAAGTCTGGTTGCTATTTTTAATCGATGTATTTCTAATGTATGCAATGCACAGTGACTATTTAATTAGAAATTAAATGGCAACCAAACGGTATCTTTCCGGAGCTCCCACAACTAGCCCTAACCTTACACAATATCCACATTATTTTTCACTTTTCGATAATTTCGTTTAGTTTTATTGAAAATACATGCCTTTCCGATGTGATACGGGACGAAAGAGCTCGGCAAAAGGCGGAATCGAACCCGGGTCCGTCGGGTCCATAAATAACCGCTTGGCGCTCTACCATTTGCATTAGCATTGGCCAAAGATGGCAGAAGAACGTCCACGTGCAGAAACGGCTCCTCCTTTATTTATTTGTTTTGTCATTGAAACTTGAAAATTATATTATGGCTGGATTATTATTATTTTTTATTATTATTTTTTTAATTGTAAAAAAGTAAATTGATGCTGTTTCTTTTTATTGGCCACCAAGTCCTTCGGATAATTAAAAGGAAAAGTGAACAAGGCATTCATTTAGTTTTAAAAGTAACTTCATGTCATTTTTTCAGGTGTTTATTTTTGGTTTTATTACATTTTCTTCTAATACAACCAAAAAAGGAAAAATCATAAAAGGAAAATAATGCATCATACAAACATTTTACTGGACTTTTTTTTTTTTTTGGTAATATCGTTGGCAACCTGAATGAGTCCTGTCCTAATATGAATTATTTTTATATAACATGTTGTCGTCTTGAAGGTGTGTTTGGGGTCGTTATCATGTTGGAATACTTCCCTGCGGCCCAGTCTCCAAAGGGAGGTGATCATGCTCTGCTTCAGTATTTTACAGTACATGTTGGCATTTATGGTTCCCTCAGTGAACTGTATCTCCCCAGTGCCGGCAGCACTCATGCAGCCCCAGACCATGACACTTCCACCACCACGCTTGACTGAAGGCAAGACACATTATCTTTGTACTCCTCACCTGGTCGCCGCCACACGCTTAACACTATCTGAAGGGAATACGTTTATTTTGGTCTCATCAGACCACAGGACATGGTTCCAGTAATCTATGTCCTTAGTCTGCTTGTCTTAAGCAAACTGTTTGCAGGCTTTCTTGTGCATCAGCTTCAGAAGAGGCTTCCTTCTGGGACGACAGCCCTGCAGACCAATCTGATGCAGTCTGAGCACTGACAGGCTGACTCCCCACCCCTTCAACCTCTGCAGCAATGCTGGCAGCACTCATACGTCTATTTCCTAAACACCACATCTGGATATGACGCTGAGCACGTGCACTCAACTTCTTTGGTTGACCATGGCGAGGCCTGTTCTGAGTGGAACCTGTCCTGTTAAACCACCGTGCTGCAGCTCAGTTTCAGCTTCTTGGCGATGTTCTTATAGCCTATATCATCTTTATGTAGAGCAACAATTCTTTTTTTCAGATCCTCAGAGAATTCAGAGAATGTTGAACTTGCAGTGACCAGTATGAGAGAGTGAGAGCGATAACACCAGATTAACACACCTGCTCCCCATTCACACCTGAGACCTTGTAACACTAATGAGTCACATGACACCAGGGAGAGAAAATGACTAAGGGGCCCAATTTGAACATTTTCACTTAGGGGTGTACTCACTTTTGTGGCCAGTACTTTAGATATTAATGGGTTTGTGTTGAGTTATTTTGAGGGGACAGTAAATTTACACTGTTATACAAGCTGTACAATCACTACTTTACATTGTAGCAAAGTGTCATTTCTTCAGTGTTATCACATGAAAAGGTACAATAAAATATTTACAAAAATGTGAGGGGTGTACTCAGTTCTGTTAGATGTATATTTAATCAAGTTTGTTTTATTGGGGTTAATGATCTACAAGCATTTAACATATTCCTATGCACACTAATAATATTAAACTAATGTCGCTACACTACGGTTATACACATGTATTGCAATTATTTTCAATAAATAAATCCTTATAATCTGGCTCCCTCTAGTCGATAAACTTAATATCACAGCCTTCATCTTCCACTTGAAATTGGCTGATACCGGTAGTTTAGAATTTGATTTTACCAGGGGCTATTTGAATACAATGAATTATATTTACACTAAGTGAAAATAGCATATTTTATTAGCAATAGATTGTATTTACACTATTTAATAATATGAGTATTTTCTTACAGTAATAGTAGTTTGATGCTGTTTGTGCTACTTAGTGCAAGTAGCGACCAATATGTGCTCCTCATTATTGTAGTAGGCCACATTATAAAGCAGTATAGGCTACAATAATAACATATTGAGTGTACATTGTTACACTCAATAAAAAATAAACATTCATAAAGGGTTGCACTCCTCATTAAATTATGCAAATATCCAAAAAGGGTTTCATTGATATGCACATATCCAAAAAGGAATTAATGATATCTTAAATTACAATTTTTACTAATGAAAATGCAATTTTAACATGTAAGAATTAAGTTACTGATATCAAGAATTATGTGTATTACTAGTTGTAATTTCATTGTTGATATGATAAACTTATTTCTGTGAGTGATGACGTCATTTTTGATATCAAGAATACGCGTCGTTACAAGTGGAAATGTAATTGTTGATATCAAAAATTCAATTGTTGATATCAACAAATAAATTGTTGTTATCAAGAATTAAATTGTTGATATCAACAATTCATATGTTTTAATGTTAAAACGGCGCCAAAACTATTACAGATATCAAAATGCATTTGTTACTAGTTACAATTCTAAATGCACATATCAGCTTTGTATTTCTTACTAGTAGAAATATAATTTTTGATATCAACAATGACATTTTTACTTGTAAAAATTTGAATTCTTGATATCAACAATTTAGTTGTTATTGGTCGATTCTTGATATCTGAAAATGTATTTCTGATATAAACAATTGGGAGGGTAATTTCTGATATCTAAAATTGCTTTCTTACTAGTAACAATCACATTCATGATATCAGAAATGAACATTGTCACTAGTGACAATTAAATTGTTGATATCAAGAATAGACGTCTGTACTAGTAACCACTTGATTACTGATATCAAAAATAAAGGTCTTTAATAGTAAGAATTGTATTTCTGATATGTGAAATCGGAATTTCAACTAGTAAGAAAGCAATTCTTGATATCAACAATTAAATTTGAATGGAAGCCTATGGTGACATTTAACTAGTGAAAATACAATTACAGATATCAGGAATTAACATTGTTACTAGTGGAAATTGAATTGTTGATATCAAAAATAGCAATTGTTACTAGTGGAAATTGAATTGTTGATATCAAGAATGAACATTTTAACTAGTGAAAATTGAATTGTTGATATCAAGAATACATATCCAGCGAATAAATAAAAGTTCATTCGGCTTGCCATAGTGGGGATGGGTCTAATTGCTCAGCCTCATCAGGAGATGCACTTAAAATAGGTTTGAGACAAAGTAGTGAGTTCATCATGAGGAATGCTGGGTGAAGATTTCCACTTTGTGTTACTGATTGCTTGAATCCAACCAATTTGTTCAGACTGTGAGAAAATTGATGCTCTGTTGTCACATGTGCCATCTTGCCCTATCTGTGCCAGGGTGAGGATGAGTGACTATAATTTATACTGTTCAAATGAAGCGTAAAATAAAATAAAAATCTGTTTAAAAAACGACCAGTGGTGAAACAGGTGGTCGCCCACACATTTCACATTAACAGGCACAAGGTACAAAAAATTGTAGGCCTTAATTTAAGATTTCTATATTTGAACTGTATATAAGATTTACATTAAAACATTTTTACAAACTTAAAGGGATACTCCACCCAAAATGAAAATGTCATTAATCACTTAACCCCATGTCTTTCCAAACCCATAAAAGCTTTGTTCGTCTTCGGAACACAATTTATGATATTTTGGATGAAAACCGGGAGGCTTTTTACTGTCCCATTGACTGCCAAATAATTTTTTCAAGTCATTTGAGAAGTATTTTTTAAATACAATTGTAATACCATGGTATTCTATAAAAAAGACAGATTTTATTTGATAAAAAATACAGTAAAACAGTGTTATTGTAAAATATTATTACATTTTCAAATAATTGTTTTCTGTTTTAATATATTATGAAATGTAATTCCAATGATTGCAAAGCTTTCAGTAGCCATTACTCCAGTCTTCAGTGTCACATGATTCTTCAGAAAACACTCTAAACTTCTGGTTTGGTGCTCAAGAAACATTTCTTACTATTAATGTTGTAATAAGTTGTGCTGCTTGATATTTTTGTGGAAACTATGATACATTTTATTCAGGATTTTTGATTAATAGGAAGTTTGGGGAAGTCGTGCCCTAATGGTTAGAGAGTCGGACTCCCAATTGAAAGGTTGTGAGTTCGAGTCCCGGGCCGGCAGGAATTGTGGGTGGGGGGAGTGCATGTACAGTTCTCTCTCCACCCTCAATACCACGACTTAGGTGCCCTTGAGCAAGGTATCGAACCCCCAACTGCTCCCCGGGCGCCGCAGCATAAATGGCTGCCCACTGCTCCGGGTGTGTGCTCACAGTGTGTGTGTGTTCACTGCTCTGTGTGTGTGCATTTCGGATGGGTTAAATGCAGAGCACAAATTCTGAGTATGGGTCACCATACTTGGCTGAATGTCACTTCACTTTTTCACTTTCTTTTTAAAATAGTATTTATTTGGAATATAATATATATAATTTTTGTAACATTAAAAATGTCTTATAAAAGTATTGATTTAACCGAATGGCATGTATGTGTTTTAGTGAAATCTTTAAAATGAAAGTAGAAACCTTAAATGAATGAAGTTGTATAAATTCAGACAAACACAAAATAACACCTTCAAACCTATTTTACCACATCTTCAACTTCTGCAATGGAATCAACTTTTGGTCTTAATTAAAGCCCAACTTTGTTCTTTTTGGGGGGGAAAATGAAGTACAAAAGAATAATTCAGCTTTTTTTTCATGGTGGTATTTGGCCAGTTGGCTATGTTTTTTCTTTTGTTCTCAGACCACAGAGACATAATTAATGTTTAAAAGGATTTAAAAGGCAGTTTAACTAAAATGGCAGCCAGACAACGAAAACACAGATTTCCGTCTGGCCAGTTAAAACAAGACTCTAATGGTGTGATTTCATTGCATTTGTTTGACTGTAAAAATTCAGTGTTACTCATTATTGCAGGGAATTCTAAATGTGAATAATTGTTGCACAAATACAGAAGTGTTAAATCCAGATAAACTGTCAAGAATTGCACTTGTAAAGCTGTGTAAAAAGGCCAGCAGCTTGTCAGATCAGTCAATTTAAAGGGACAGTTCATCAAAAAAAAAAAAACTTGCTGAATTTATTCAACCTTTAGGCCATCAAGATTTAGTCATGTCGCGCCGCGCTGCAACAGCTTAAGTCTGTCTATACTGGATGAGACAAAGTGACCATTGCCAATCATTTGTACTTTGTGTCAGGACATCATAAATAGAACGAGGCATCCGTTTATTGTCAGGAATTTGTCATGTCGCATTGTCATAAAACTTTTCAAATTTCTCCAATTCTGTTCTGATGAAGACTGAGGGAATATTCATTAATGGGTGAACTGTTCCTTTAAGGACTGTCATAACAATTTAATTTATAAAATGATGGTTTAACCGTAATTCTGGGATTGTCACCATGGTTGAATGGCATGTGGTATTTTATAGACAAACTGCTTGGAGCAGTTCTGGTGCAGCAGATCAGTAATGCTTGTCTGCCAGATCGGACCGTCTGCTATAAAGCCACCCTTATTAACTCTGATGCTATGACCTTAAATGAATGAAGTTGTATCAATTCAGACAAACACAAAATAACACATTCAAACCTATTTTACCACATCTTCAACTTCTGCAATGGAATCAACTTTTGGTCTTAATTAAAGCCCAACTTTGTTCTTTTTGGGGGAAAAAATGAAGTACCACAGAATAATTCAGCTTTTTTTTAACATAATGCCACTCCATTTCTTTCATTTTACAGCTAAATAAAGAGCATGAGTGAAAACCATATGTTCTTTTTTCCTTTTTATTTTTATTTTGTATTATTCAGATGTTTTGTTGTCGTTTTGAGGTTAACGTTGAGCATTTTGTCCGATTGCTGTGTTCACATGCTCGTTTGCCATGTTCTACAGAGCATGAACGGGACACACAGCAGGCACCAAAACACTGTTTCTGTCTTTAATTGCCCCTCTTTAGGTCAGTCAATAGAAGCCTTATATGGAATGAAATCATTTTTGAAGTATCTCACTAGATGTGTCTAAGTCGGGCTGGTCGATCTTGTATGATGTAAAGATTTCTAGGTCAAAAGTGTCTCAAACTATCAGCTCCTCAGGGAATCCTCTTAATAGTTTATTCTGGCCGCTAATCAATTCTCACTTTCTCATATCTTATTGTTATGCAGTATTGTGTGTGTGTTTCCTATACAATTCACCTTACTTAGGAACACAGAGCTTTTTAAGATGGATCATTAAAGGTAATGAAAACTTGAAAAGTCACACTTCGTTAAATGAGTCATCTGCTGATTCTAGCAACTTGAGTTAATTCAGTGAAGGATAAGTTGGAGTCTTCCAGATCAGTATTGTGACTTGGTGTGTGTCCAAACGATTTATTAAATAAACTTGAATTTTGTTTTTTGATAACTAAAAAGAGCTTGGCTCATTACAGTCATTTGTTTGTGATTTGAAACACACTGCATGGCAAAAAAGGTCACCATTTGGATTTAAATAAACAAATACTGAAGAGTTTATGATTGGAACATTATTGCAGTGATTAACAGCGATTGCTTAGTGATTAGTGATTGCAGTTTCTGGCGCATTATATGTTTTGCAGCAATTCTTTTAACCCTAACTGATGCAGTGTGTAGCTTTATACTTCTAAAACATACCCATGTCCATATTCCAGGATGACAGTGCCAAGATTCACCAGGATCAGTTTGTGAAAAAGTGGTTCAGTGAGTATGAGGAATAATTTTCATGTATGAATTGGCCACCACAGAGTCCTGAGCTTAACCCTATTGAAAGTCTTTAGGATGTGCTGGAGTTGACTTGGTTTGATGCTTCCATTGTCAATGAGTTAATGTACAATATAATCAAATCTAAAGGTAGTCCAATTAAATATTAGTCTAAAGTCTACTCCAGCACATCCCAAAGACTTTCAGTGTGGTTAAGGTCAGGACTCTGCGGTGGCCAATCTTTAACAAATTGAGCTTGATGAATCTTTATATTGTCATGCTGGAATATGGACATACTGTAGGAACGTCTAGCAATTTGCAACATGGTTGTTTGAGAAATAAAAAGCTATGCACTGCATCAGTTAGGGTTAAAAGAATTGTTGCATTAATGCATGTATGTATGTGTGTGTATATTATTTTCCACAACACTTGTTATATATGTGTGAACTGATTTCTTTCCTTGGGCAATTTAAATGAGTGAGCTTTCCAGCAAAGCCAGGTTGTGATGTTTGATGCTTCTGTTCTCTAGACACTGGTTTGATCTGTGTTTGATCTTGATCAGTGTTTTACTCTGTGATCTGTAAAAAAAAAACTGTCCTTAGATTTCACAAAGTACTGGGATGATACAGAAGCAATAAACAGCAGCACAGACACTTCTTATAGTAGAGCAGAGATAAAGGTTTGAAGAGGACAAACACACAATCCCCCCCCCCTCCCTCTCTCGCTGTTCCTTCATAATTTTGTTGATTTATCCAGGATCCTTTTAATAGCACAATAAAGCTGTCTTCAGCATACCTTAAGACCTGCCACCGTCAGCCCTGATGGAGTGGAGTGGACTCATTCTGATCAGCTTAATCAAGATTGCAAACCCAGATTTTGCCAGAAAGGCGCCCGATGAAAATTAGAAAATAGACAATAGAGGAGAATAGAGGAGAACACCATGTTAAGGAATGAGTAAAAGGAAATATTTAGGGAAATGTGTGTGAGCCTAAACCTCGTTTTCAGTATATGCCACTCTTTTTACCGCACAGCTTGTTAATCAAAATCTCATAAAAACTTTCTGGCAGACATTAAAATTGCTCAAAGGCTTCATAGTGAATGATTTCCAGGAAACATCCAGTCTTGAAGTACAGAAAACTGTTTACCCTAAAGCTGCAAAGTATATGCTATAGTTATGCTGCTGACTGGACTAATTAAGTTAATCCACTTGGCTTTAGAGAGAAACCCATCTATTGAGATCCATTTACTTTCAGACTGTGTGTGTGTGTGTGTGTGTGTGTGTGTGTGTGTGTGTGTGTGTGTGTGTGTGTGTGTAAGCCAATAAATCATTTTAACAGTCTTCTCTAAACCTAAACCTTAATATATATTAAACATTTAATTAATGTGTTTAATAAAACTGCTTAGGCATGACTTAAAGACACTGATAGCAAAGATTTAGTTTAGCAGTTTATCTCATAGTAATATGAAAGTGACGTGACATTCAGCCATACTCAGAATTCGTGCTCTGCTTTTAACCCATCCAAAGTGCACACACACACACACACACACTGTGAACACACACCCAGAGCAGTGGGCAGCCATTTATGCTGCAGCACCCAGGGGTCCAGTGCTTTGCTCAAGGGCACCTAAGTCGTGTTATTGCAGGTGGAGAGAGAACTGTACATGCACTCCCCCCACCCACAATTCCTGCCGGCCCGAGGCTCAAACTCACAATCTTTCAATTGAGATTCTGACTCTCCAACCATTAGGCCACAACTTTCCTAATGGTAAATGGACTGCATTTATATAGCGGTTTCAACAGACCAAACTTTGTGTAAATGGTCATGTAACTGATTTGCTTTTTGTTGTTGACAAAAAAAGGGCATATCAGATTTTTTCTAATAACATCATGCGTAGATTTTCTGCAATATTTCCCTTTCAGGTGCTTATTTTATGTGGTTGGGACTCTATTTTAGATTTTGACTGAAATAGTTTTGCAATCTTTACAATACAGTCAGAAAAAAATGGTATTTATATGTAACATTAAGGTACTAAAATGAAGGTTTTACCTTTTAAAAAATGATTACTACACCAGTGACAGTTTTTTTTTCGTCTGAGGGTTTAAAGTAAAAAAGGTTTAAAGACAAAAAAGCGACATATACAGTAGTACTTATTGCAATCTCCACAATTTCATCTTCTCACAGGACAGCTTTTGCATGTACTTTTCTGTCTCTGTGCTCTCACAGGCACAGATTTGGGGTTATTGCAGATTTATGTAGTGGACCGTGTGTGAAAAGGTTTGTGTTTGTGTGTCTGTGTATAAAACATTGGTTTTGAGGCATCATCAAACCAACTGCAAAGTTGTACTTTTGGCTAGGTGATCTGTCAGAAAGGGCCACAGAGGCGCTATTAGTGACAGTGACAGAAATTTTAAAGAGCATTCCTGCAGATCTGTTTCTGTTTCTCAGATACTTTTTCTTTAATATGATTTATTAAATATATTTTGTGTACAATCATAACTGGAACATTTAGCCCGGACAGATAAATAGGACAGATGGAATCTATATATGGAATTAATATATTCAATGCATCAATTACATACATGGGGACATCTGAAGAAAATATGGACATGTGCATGAACATATGTGGCATATTTCAGAGTCTTGGTCAGCAAGTTCAAACTGCATATATATAATATTACACAAGAGTCTTCCTGTGTTGTAAAAATAACCCTGCCATCATCTGATATAAGCATTAGATATAAATACTCTTCTTCTCTAACCTCCTCCTGTTTCTCCTGTCCTCACCACATCCCCCACCCCTGGTCAATAATATTTTTCATAAAACTCGCGGCATATTTATTAATTAATTTATTTATTTATTTATTGTATAATTTTCTTGTGTAAAAGGTAACATGCTAATTTGCATAATTTAATTATGCAATCCCCCCCAAAACGGGTGACTGTATTGGAGCAAACAGCAACTTAAGTTACAATTCAGTGACATTGGTTCTACACAGTCCCTGGCACCCTCTGGCTTTACCTCATAGGACACTGGCAAACGAACATCTAGCCAGCCAACTCCAGTCTACAAAACAAATCATCAGCTAACTCAGTGTTTCTCAGACTTTTCTGCCATTCCCCACTTCGGAGATAGGAAAGGGTTCCGAGCCCCACATGTCCCCAATCACCCCAACAAAATGTTAATAAACTAGGCTTTAAGTTTAACTGTTAAAATGTATTTTATCAATCACATTTTTAAACTTAACATCAAATAACAGCATTAAAAACTTTCAAATAAAGAAAATGAAAGTGAAATTATATTATCACTTTGCATGAAATAAGCCTCAAAAGTAGATTAAAAAATAATAATAATTGTGTTTGCATTTAGCCTCTGATAACATCAATACAAGTGTGGACTAACGTTAACCTAGTTGTGCTTTGATTCATTTTGACACTTTGCAAAATCCATGCAAAAAGAACAACAAAAAAACAAACAAACAAAAATAAAATTTAAATAATCTCAAATTGAACCAGAGGTGGTAAATTCCTAATAATGTACGTATTTTTTTAGGTATTTTAATAAGATAGATACCTAAAATACGTTGCGCATACAGCTCAACTAATGCGATCGTTATAAAGGTGTTTGAACAACAAAACACATCCACTAACTCTGGGCGATATACAAAAAAAAATGATATCTCGATATTGTCAAATTTTTTACGATATTCGATATATATCTCGATATGTTTGCATTTAAATAATAAAAAATAAAACACGATTTTCTTTTGCCCATTAAAAAAAAAAACATTTAGATTAAACAGCTAATTTAAGCAGTTAAAAAATCTAGACCAAGAGATCACTTACTGCTTTTTATTAAATTAATACATGTAGGCCTATATGTAACTGAAGCAGTGCAAATTAAGTAACAGTTACAGAAAGTGCATTCTGTCAACTTTTTAGTGCATGCAATTCACAATTTAAACTATGCAACTGGGATAAGTATTTTATTTTAATTTTTTAACAAGTTTTTAAGCTAAGAACACAAGTCTGTCAACTGTCTGTGGTTTTAAGAGAAGCTCTGTGGCATGAAACTATGTTCCTACTGACACTAAAAACCCTCTTAGATGGGGAGCTAGTTGCTGAAGCACATAGCTATTTCTTATATATTAATATATATAAATGAATACCAAAGACTTTTGCATTCTCTCTGTCTATATTATGGAAACTGGTAAACATATCAGTGAAATTCCCCAATAGTAATTCCAAATGGCCATAGCCTATATTTCTCTATTCAAACATCAGCGGTCGAGTAAGTGCATTTATTTTGCGATCACAAATGCAAACAATAGTTGAGATCTCACGACAGAACACAGACCGGCTGAACGACGCTTTCATTAGATCGCTCAATTCCAGCTTGTTAGTGTTTTCAGATTATCGACGGCGGCTCTTCCGCAATGAGGAGTGAGCACGTGCGCATGGTTGCCAGATTGCTTAAAATAAGCAAACACCGGGCAGAAAATGTATCCTTGTAACAGTGGAGCTCTGATTGGGAGATTTAAACTCTTGTTATCTGGCAACCGCTATCATTACAGCTCTCGTAGTAGAGGGGCGTAGAGCAGTCAGCAGTTACAGGCTCCTTTTTTGGACATTCGGCGCGTTCTTTTGGGAAAGTATGCTTGAATTTGAAATATTCGATATTCCCGATATATTCAAATTGTACATCGTCGTCAAAATTATTCCGATAGTATCGCTAATATTCGATATATCGCCCAGCCCTAACATCCACTTGCACATATTTGACAATCGGAATATCATATATATCCTGCTATAGCTAACACATTTGTGAAATTTTGAATAAAAAAGGAAATAAAAGCAGATCATCAGTCACTCAGCGCTATTGTGGCTGCGGTGTGACAAGCAATGAATGACGCGTCTCCATGGGAACAATAAAGCGATACTACGATCAATAACGGTCGCCTTGAAATAATTTTAAACTTACGCGTGAAGAGGTTAAGTAACGTCAATGCTTACATTTAAATGTGTCTTTGTTTTGAGTGTATGGTCAATAAATAAAGGAATTAAAAAGATGGGCACAAAACTTGTTTGTCATGTCCCCACACTTTGAGAAACGCTGAGCTAACTTAACAGCTAACTTAGGGGTAAGTTACCTATGTTTGGTCAGGATTTTTCTTTTTTTTCTTTTTTTGGCTGGTGTCGACAAACAATGAAAAATCATTGTCTGGCTGCCTGTCAGTGTCCTTTTCATCTTTCCGTCAACAAACTTGGTACAGAAAGCGGGTTGGGTAATACCATAGACTGTATAAAAACATGGATGTAGTGTCCGTGACGTCACCCGTAGACTCTTGATGTGTGTTTTTGAAGCCTAAAGTGTGTAGAGCAGGCGGGAAGGAAGTGTCGCCATCTTGTAGCAGAACTTCACTTGCGTTAGCATCCCATTGACTCCCATTCATTTTGGCGTCACTTTGACAGCGAATAACTTTACAACTTCGCCATCTTGGCAGCGCGTCAGCGCGCGGCTCATCCGGACAATCAAAAATGGGCAAAAAGGCGGGAGCTAGTTGCTGAAGCCACACCCACCTAGCACGACGGCAGTGTCAGATGCGGCAATCCACCTGTCACTAAAATGGCTACACCCTTAATTATGCAGAACTTTAAGTCTTAATATAATTTAAACGGATGAGTTATAAAAAAATTCACCCCCCTCACAGTTGTCATGAAGGGCAAAATTAGCTATTTAGACCAAAATCATTTTTTGCACCAGGCTGTAAACATGTTTTTTCCTGCTGTAAAGTCGGGCATTTTAACATGGCGAGTCTATGGGACTGACTCCCTTTTGCAGCCAGCCTCAAGCGGCCAGTCGATGAATTGCAGTTTTAGTCACTTCCTTATTTGCCTCACAAAAGAGAGCGGGAGGTTGGCGCTCGGGTAATACCAGAGACTTTGGTAATACCAAATCGGTGCGGTGGGCGGGGGGTACATTACAGATTATTTAAAATATGATACTATCTTTCTTGCTGGCAAATGAAATTAATAAAGAAAATGAACAAAAGTATTCATTCTGAATATTTCATATCTATTTTAATCTGAATGATGTGATGATATTGGGGGGGGTTATATTAGCTGGATCTGATTTTTGGGGGGGTCATGACCCCCGTAACCCCCGTGCAAATTACGCGCATGTGCAGGAGGAAGTTCGAGGAGAACTTTGCAAACGAGAGCTCGGTTCAGTGTCGCTGTCTGTGAGACGTGGCTCTGAGACTGTGAGATGCGTGCGCACCGAACACAGCTCGCGAGTAACCAGTTCAGCTTTTCCGCGTCTTGTGTTTGAATGATTTAAACTCTTTTGAATGTTTAAATTGAAAAGTGGCCAGGCTTAAAAACATATGAAAATGATAAGCTTTCGTGACGACACGCAGCAGTGGCCTGTCAACTGTCCTGGGGTGCGTTTCCCATACCACGACGTAACTCCCTGATTAACCACCATAGTAGGCTACGATAAATCGTTATGAAAACGAACGAGCTAGTCACGACTGTTTCCCGAAACCATGGTACCTGTGTCGCAGATCCATCGTTCAAACTACGTTGGTTCGAGCCGTCGTTCTTCTTCTTCTTCGATCTAATGGCAGACATGAGCACATACCGTCACTTTCAGTAATTTGGTTTTATTTTCTCTTTTCTTCGACTCGAAATACGCTTTAGAAATTATGTTACGTAGGAGTCGAGTAATAGCGAATCATTCATTTGTTCTGCAATACATTAAACACACACAGAGTTAAAAATGTGCTCTTTTCTGAACCCAATGTCAATAATTTCACAATTTCATATACATACTATTTCTTATTTAATAGTGATAGGCTACTTAACCACAATTTAAAAAATATGTTTGTTTTTTTAACTGTGGTGTACTGTTGTGGACACCTGATGCTTATTTTGCTAAATTTTTCCTATTTAAGTCTCCTTGCCATTGTGCCATGTGTTAATAAAAATTACCCAAAAACCGAACTTTTCAAAGCATGAAATTGCAGTTCTTTTGGAGGAGGTGGAAAATAATAAAGTCCAGCTATTTTCAAACCTGCAAAACAGCATTGCAAATGCTGACAAAAATAAAATCTGTGCAGAAATCACTCAAAAATAAATGATGCTGGCTATGGATACGAACAAAGCCCAGAAGTCAGGAATAAGTGGAGGGACTTTGCAAGTGTGACAAAACGGAAGGCTCTGGCACGTAAGGGAAGCAAACAAGACTGATGGGGTATCAATTCTGTTCCTCCTGTCCCAGAGGAAGAAAAAGTTTTGGCCATCCTGGGGCCTGTTGCAATGGAAGGATCCTTGGAGGTATACATGTGCATCAACCAGGCCTTTGCATTCAAAGTTCAGGCCTCCAACAGGCCCCCTCCTGCCTGGCCTTTCAACATCAGGCCCTTTCCAGCCTGGGTCTCCAACATCAGACCCTCTCCAGTCTGGCCCTTCAACATTAGGCCCTTTCCACCCTGGGCATCTAACATCAGACCCTCTCCAGTCTGGCCCTTCAAAATCAGGCACTTTCCACCCTGGACCTCCAACATTAGACCCTCTCCAGTCTGGGCCTCTAACATCAGGCTTCATATTTTCAGAGAGCAATAAGAAGAAACAACGCTTTAAATTCAGTTGTTAGCTACACTGCATTATTATGATGTTGGAAACTTATGGAGGGGGTGGGTGATGGCCTGATGGGTGGGTGATGGAAGCACACATGACTCTTTTGTGTGGGCCACGTTTGCAGTTTGCCAGGTGGCTGAAGACGGTGCATGGCTCTGGTGATAACTGGCTGCTGGGAGACAGAGGAAAATCCTCTTCGCCCATACCTCCTGACACCTGGGCAGCATCCAGCCACCATTGCAGTTTAAACCATTTGTTTAATCTGACATAACATCTGTTAAATATTTGGTTTATTTGCCGATATGCATTAAATGAACAGTTAAAAAAAATTTTTTAAATACTTTTGCAAACAGTTTATATACTCTCTCTCTCTCTCTCTCTCTCTCTCTCTATATATATATATATATATATATATATATATATATATGTATGTATGTATTCACACACAAACACATTTGTAGAGAGTATTCTATATTCTAATTCTGTAAAAACAACAAAATCACTCACTTATCTATACGTTTTTGTTACTTTATTTAGGTACATTCATTTAAAATTAAAAAATAATTTACTATAAAAATACTGTGATTTGAGAGTTAACATTTAATATAAGTGACAACCTCTAACACACTGTTTTAGCAATATTGTTATATGAGAAATTTGTCTTTTGGACTGTTTTTACAAATATAACTCACTTGACAAACTTACCGTTTAATTTCGCACAAACGAAACGATGGCTGCGTTCCAATCGGCATGATTAATGCTTTCAAATGGCACTTCGAAGGGAGAATAATTCGAGGGCCACGCTGCTATATAGTTTCAAACTGAATTTGTAATAATAATTAAAAAAGGCGAATTGTGTAATAAACTTAAACCACAACTTTAAGTCTTTTAAATCACTCAAAGTGGATGGTGAAATCTTCTAAATGAATAGGTCATAGCGTCGATAACTCTTAATAGAACACACCCCAGGTGCGGCGCAATCAACGACGCCGACACATCAAACTAACACTGAACTATGCTTCTAACCACAGGTGGAGAGCTGTCGTTCCAACGACACAAGTTTGCGATGCAGTTTGCGAATGTTCGTTTGAACTATGGTTTCGGGAAACACCAAATCGCTGAACTACGTTGGTAACGACGGAACTTGCGACCATAGTTGGCTAACGATGGTTTTGGGAAACGCATCCTGATCGTCTTTTAGGCTAGCCTCAGCCAGACGGCTGAGATCGCCGGGGGCCCCCACTCATCCGTGGGCCCCTATAATCGTCACCACCTTTCACCCCACTTGCGATGTCACATAGCCTACTAGCAACCACTTATAATCACGGCAGTGAGATTTGCATGGTCTTGTGCTTGCCATAAGAAAATGTAAATATCTACACTGAAAAATAAATTGGATGTAGGCTAGGCCTACTTTAAAACAAATTTCGCTCAGAAATTTCTAGAAAATAAAACAAATAATTACAAAAAAAGTCAGTAAAGCATTGAATTAAATGATACATTTTGAAGTAGACAGTATTTTCCTGTACAAGGTACTTCAGTAATCTTTGTTTTAAACACAATGTTTTTTTCACATTGTATTTTATTGATGCTCACATTCAGTTGCAACCACTCTACAGCTTTTTCTTCCTCTTACAAAACCACTAAAATAACCATCAGTGTTCCATTCTAGTCATCCTGTACTATTCATTCGATATGGTCATATGTTTCTGATGATGATCTCTCACTATAGGGCATATGAGTGTGAGTGGGTGTGTTTGGATGTCTATGTGTGCTTCCTGTGTTCATGCTGTGAGATTATGGGATGGATGTGGGGAGCACAGCCCTCTGTAATCAACCTCACAGAAGGGATCTGACTGTAGAGGCTTATTGTCATACCAACTGAGTGACCAGATCACATGTAGCCAGGCAAGTGTCAGCATGCAATGGGCGGCCTCACATTTTTTTAAGACCAGGTAAAGAAGGGCTAAATTGAGGGGGACCCAATATATCTATATGTTCGCCTAATGCAGATGTTTAGGAAGCACACAATGAATACAACTTTCAAACAATCTCCATGACTTTTTAATTAATCTTATAAAATAAATAAATAAATAAATAAATCACATTCTCAGGGATAAACATCACTCAGCCTATGCTCTGTTTAAGTGGGTGGACACTTGGAACATTATGGAGGGAAGGAAAGTCCCCCACCTCACATCCCTTTCTCACCCAATTAGTATTCCCCATTTTTGTGGACAATTATTATCCATCATCCCATCACCTTTTCACACTTTGGACAATTATATAACTAACTGATCAATTTCTTTAACTCATATAACGTTTTGTTCTGTGATTGACCAAGTATAACCATGCATAACAGTTTCTCTTAATCCATGTGCATTCTCATCAACCATGTACAATAGTGTATTAACTCTTGCATTATTTTTTTTTCTTTACAATGTGAAATACTATTACAATGTGAAATATTACTCATTTTACTTCATATAATCTGCAATATTACTTATTTTCCTACTTTTTTTCTGTAAAGCTCATTTACTTGAGAAGCAAAATGACATAGGGTAATAAGTCTTGTTTTCTGCTAAACTGATTAAAATGAAATGAGTTCGTGATTAAAGCAAGAACAAATATCCCCCAGTGGGCTCAGAAAAACCAACTTAATTCAAAGGGAAAACAAGGATGTTTAGATATGTGTACAGTTTTAGATATTTGACTTTCTGCAATGATTTAAAACTTTTTAAGACCTTTAAGGGGTCATATGACATTGCTAAAAATAATATTATTTTTTGTATTTGGTGTGATGTAATGTGTTTATGTGGTTATAGGTTAAAAAACTAAAATATTATTATTATTAATATTAATATTATTAAAAATGGAAATATTATACCCTCTAAACATACTGTGATGCCATCTCCCAGACAAAATCAATAAAACCCATTACAAACCAGGCATTTGTTGCATCCAGTGGGGACATAATTACTGATTATAATGACTGTGTTTTTACGTTTTGCATTGCGTATCGCGCCGTGTAAACATAAAACCATGTCTGCAATTGTGAACGGAGAAACAACAAATGACAAGCGCTACTCTACACTGCTCAAAACTCACGTTTGAATCATCAGTGGGAAATTCTTTAAATATAAAACATGTACTTACAAGCTGCGAGTCAGAAGTGCCAAACTGTCCTTGAAAAGTTGGAACTGGCCCACTTTATAGAACAACCTTTGATTTCAGACCCATTGTTGGCTATGCAAAACTACAGGTACAGGAAACAATCCTCCATAAAATGCATCAGCGTCACACACTGTGGGCTTGAGTGAAGAAAGGCAAGTTGTTACAGAACGGTGGTTACAGATTCAACGAAGGACACATGTGACGACCCCGGGCTGCACTCTGCTTCGTCCATGGTGCAAGTTGATGCATTTTTTATCAGCAACCAACACGGATCAGCTCTAGGCATGAGGAAGCGGATATCCTCCTCTTTTGGACGGCCAAACAAAGTAGTTTCGCTTTCACAGCGAAACATAGCATTTCCACAACATTGAGGCAACAACAATGCTACAGAAAGAAAAACAGTTACGCGTTCTTTCTTTGCATGAACATTTGGGCAGTGTTATGCAAATCTTCCCACACAGTGACGTAGATATGTGGGGGTGTGTTTAAACGAGGCGTTTTAGGAAGGCATGGATAAATCTTAACTTTTATAAAGACTATTTCAGACTTTAGTCTTTGCAACTTTACAGATCTTCTTTATGTACCAAGAGCTTTTAACATTCCAAAGAGAAGGGAAAATTGGAACCTTCAATTTGTGCAAGGGTGAATTAATGGGGTCATATGATGCGATTTCAGTTTTTCCTTTCTCTTTGGCATGCTCTTGGTGCATAAAGAAGATCTGTAAAGTTGCAAAGACTAAAGTCTCAAATCCAAAGAGATATTTTTTTATCAAAGTTAAGACTCCACACCACCCTAAAACGGCTCGTTCTAACACGCCCCCACATGTCTTTTCACAATATATACTGTATAGACATACTAACAATACACAATTTGCAGTTTTCTTTTATTTCTTTTATTTAATTGTTTTGCCAGGAATTCCACTGTTAAGCACGCTTATGTGAAAAATAAGAAGATAGAAACTGATAAAAACTTTGTTAATTTAATTTTCTTGATTATAACTTTGCTTAAAGTATTCTGTGTAGAAATGTAACAAAACAAGCATGGAATTAGGATGGAGTTATCCTTCAGAAAAAGTTGATTTTAGTTAATGTACACTTTCTACATTGCACTGCCTTTCGGTTCTTATTCCAGAGAAACATAACTTGATGGAAACTAGATGTACAGACAGTCACTCATGTATTACTACTACAATTGCATTAACCATTATAATAATTACCTTCACTGACAATTGAGCCAGTCCTTAGGTTATCAAATAATCAGAGCAGCGAAGAACCCCTACAGTTGGAAAAAGCTTGTCATCCTCCTTAAAAAAAGAGTGATGGACAGAAGCAGTGAGGCAGAACTGAGTGAATCTGAGTGTAAAAGACATCCTGTTACGACGGGAGACCCAGGGAAGCACAGGAGACGAGAGATCCAATTGCAGTGTGGGTTTTAATGGGTAATCCAAATCAGCATCCAACAAGCAGGGGTCAAAACCATAAATCCATCCAAAAATAAACAAACAGGGAAGGAACAGAAAAGGGAACAGAAAACTCGGAAGATGAGGGCACTCGGAAGGCGAGGAAACAGGGTGACGGAATGAAAGGACTCCATGAAGACAAACAGAAAAAGATTGGTTAATATAGGGAGGGTATTGACTATCAAGTGAAGACACCTGAGTGCAATTAACAGGAGTGCAATTACTGTGATGAAGGCACAAGGCTATGTGGGAATTGTAGTGCCTACGGTGAGGTGCCTATAGGGAAGTGAGACCACTAGTGGAGACTCAGGGAAACAGAGACCAGACAGCATTACACATCCTCAATGGGAATTTGATGAGTAACAGGTAACATTTAGGACAAGCAGCAATGAATCATTTTATAAACAGTCCAATCAGAATGTTACTTTAAAGAAGTCATTATTTTTGTTTTCTGAATGCCACTGATTGTTAAATAATGTTGTGTTTAATGCAAATTCTCTAACCATGATTAGGGTCTGTGATTACTATTGTAGTTAAATAAGCCAGCTTGAATATTTATTACTTTTTTAAAGCAGAGTCAAACACAAGTATGAGCTAATCAGTCTCAAGTGCACAGAATGCTCACAGTTGAAGCCTCTTGTTATTTTTTTCTTCTTCTCAGTGCTCTTATCTCTCTCGCTTTCTCTCAGCAGGTAGTTTGAGCAATTTTTGTGACCAACACACATCTGAGCCACTTAATATGTAAATGCCATGCAGACTGATGAAGACTGCAGATGTATCTATTTTTCACAGAAATCACATAAGGAGCAGTTCAACAACCCACTGTAACCTCTACAGCAAGATGAGAGGAAATCAAGAGGAAATTTTATTATTATGATTATTATCCATTTTGCTCTGTGTGATACACACTAAAAAGTTTACAAAGTATGAGTGCTAAGGACTCAAGGGAGCTTCACAGAAAATTGTAAAGGTATTTCAGTGGAATAATTTAGCTGACCATAATGCGATTTTCTGAATTATTATCTAGGTTGGTTCCAAATGTAATTTACTTATGCACTAAAAATCTTACACTAGTATTCATAAGGAAAAAGAAAAAAGAAAAGTCAATAATCTGATCATTGATGAGGTGTCATGATGGATGGAGAGAGCACCTAAATGTCAGTGAAAAAGAGGAAATAAAGATGAAAGAAATTTGATGATCAAACAAAGACATATGTGATTACTACCTCTCTTGCTCTTATGGCTGAAAGGATTGTCACGGTTGGGAGAAATGTGAGGGAATTATTCTGACCTATAATTTTACAGTCCTCCAGTCCATCTACCACTGTGGCTTTGGCCTTTATGTTATTTTACTTCTTAAGCTCAGTAGGCAATTATTTCTATGTGTCAGCAGGAGCTCATACAATACTGCTCTGGACTGGAGCAGATTCATGTTGAGTGAAACACCGGTGTGAAATCAGGTCCATCATCATTAGAACAGGAGTGCATCCTCTCTGTGAATGGATTTTTCCCCAGCGGCAGGTAGCTGTCACAGGTAGACACACTGGACCCTTAAAATAGAATTCCTAGCAGGGCCTCAAGGACTGGGCAACTAATTAGATTTGAGTCATAACGAGTGCTTTAGTGATTCTAAGTGAATGGGAACACCTCCCCGGCACTTCGCTTCTGGTTTCTTTCCCTTCTCCTGCTATCCTTCTCTTATTCTTATTGCTTAGAAGTATTCAGTATTCAAGGTGAAGTCATAAAAATGCCATCCTAATGGGAAAATTTTATAATTAGTGAGATAACTGGGCAGCAATTTTCAATAGATCTGGCAACGCTCTGAGGTTGATTCAAAGGTGTAAACACAAGAACTTCACAAAAATCCCAATTCATTCATCATTTATTTTAACTCTTTTAGGAAAATATGAGTGACATTAAAACATCTACTTAAAATCAAAACACACTGAATAGGTATCTTTACCTTTTTGTGCATCTGCTTTTAATATTTACACAGGCAGACATAACAACAAAAGTCATTAAAAACTTGGCTATATTTTTATGCACAGGTAATTGTGAGGAACTCAAAAGAGTGAACCTGATCACAACTGCAATTTTTCTGTGACATGTATGATAAATAAGAACAAGCCACATCCAAGCTAATCACATAAGATCCAAGCAGAATCAAACTATAAATAGCTGCCCAGAAAAAAAAGAGACATGCAGAGTCAATCTCATCAGAATCTCTTTAATTACTGATCTGTGATCAGATTACATCCTGTTCTTTTTGGCTTAAACACAGCTGCAGAAAGAAGCTTAGCTGACATTAGATATTTATGTGCTTTCCATCAATGCATAAAACAATTGGTGGTTTTATACAGAGTGTGCATGTGCAGACCTCATAGTAGAAATGGTTTGTCTTCAGTTATGTTTAGCACAGAGGCTCAAGATTCAGACAGATGAATCACACTTAGTGAACTAACAGGTGCTGACAGTTGACAAAGGAGCTTCTCACGGCTCAATAAACGTTTTTAAAGCAGAGCCCATGCTGAGTGGTTTTCTGTTTTCAAGAACGGATAAATCTTAACAGATTTCTCCCTACAGTTCTATTGATCTGTGTATCCAGAATCCCTCAAGTGATAAGATATCAAGACACCAACATCATGTCCTGTATATAAATTTATATATATGCATTTCTTGTTTTAGAATATCTGGAATTGAAAAAGAAGCTGTACTTTATGTGAGACATCAGATATGCATTTTTCTCTCTTGTTCTACTAAAGGAAAGCCGATGATTGTGTTCCTATGTCAGTAAAGATGAGAAAATGCAATTGCATTTACCATAATGCATGCCTCTGTCTACTTTGACCACTGTTTTGGACTGTGTACTGTCCAAAAGATAACACAATCCTTAATGCCATAATGACCATTTAGGCTTGTGAGTTCCAGTGCAAATGTTGACCTCCAAACTTTGTATTTTATGTGCACACATCGGGTCACCCAGAGACAACCACCTCCGGTCTTTCCACCAGGCGGAGGGCCTCATGCATGCCGGCGGCCGACAGTCTGCGGTTAATATTGCGGTAACGGCAGCTGAGCAGGCTTCGGTAGGTGGTGCGCAGGTCACGGTTAAAGAAAGCGTAGATAAAGGGGTTGATGAGAGAGTTGGCATAGCCCAGCCACAACAGCGTCCTCTCCACCCACAGCGGGACGCAGCTACACTCTGTCCCACAGATGAAGGGGCGGGCCGTGGAGAGGAGAAAGAATGGAAGCCAGCAGACGGTGAATGCTCCTACCACAATCCCGAGCGTGGCCGCCGCCTTCTGTTCCCGCTTAAATATGGAGATGCTCCTACGGTCCGAGTTTCTCCTGCCGACTCCTCGCAGGAGTCGAGGCAGACGTGCACACTCTTCCACTTCCCTCTGCAGCTTGATTGCAACGGTTATGCAATCCACTTCCACATGTTCTTCAGCCCCTTCTACTCCTTCCACCTCATCCTCCCCATGTCCTGCACGAGGGAAGCCAGTGATGGTGTGTTTGGCAGCACTGAGCTTGGTGGCACGGTAGATGCGGTAATACATGACCAGCATGACAGTCATGGGGATGTAAAATGCAACAGCTGTAGAGTAAATGGTGTAGCCAAAGTCCTGGCTGATCAGACACACGCGGTCATCGTTCACGTTCTGCGCCCAGCCAAAGAGTGGCGGCAAGGTGATTGATGCAGAAAGCAGCCATACAGAGAGCACCATTTTGGCCATACACCATCCATTCTGCCGCACTGGGTAAGTTAGGGGTCTGGTGATGCCAAGGTACCTGTCATGGAGGGAAAATACATGGATAACTAAGAAGACAGGATGTTTTTTAGTCATTATCATGACAAAAAAGCTTTAGCTATATGTCATAACAAATATGTCATGAGCTATTTTGTGCCATAGGTTTTTAGCTATTTGATATAGACTTTATCCAGTTTCTAGACTGGTCTGATCAAAACAGTCAAGACCCAAAGAATGTATTTCTGCAACACTGCATTTCATAATAAACAATTCATGCCGCACAGAAGTTGAAATTAGAAAAAAACTTACAGGCATTTAATTTCAGAGAAACCTTCTTGATAACAATTAAATATTTCATTGGTTTAATAATTTGTTAACATTATTTAATGTTTTAGAAACTAACAACAGATTTGTAATACTTAGATATAAGCTGTTGTTCATTCTTAATTCATGTTTGTTCATTATAGATTACTATTCATTCTAAATTATATAAATTATTAATGAGTTGTATAATTAAAATTTAATGTTGTAAAATATAATTTAAATTGTAAATGTTATTTTCTACTCTTATATCGAATCTTCTATATTTATTGTTAAAAGGGGTTATGTAGAAATTCATATTAACAAAATTATTTGTAAAAAATAGTTTGTTGTTGTTTGTTTATTGTAAGTTCATGATACCTAATATATTCACTAATGACAACAAAGTACCATTACAATGTTATTGTAAATTGTTGCCAAACCATTTTTCATGACCAATAATCACTAGTAATATCAATACTCAATAACTCACCGGTCTATGCTAATAACGCAGAGGGTCATGATGGACGCAGTGCAGCACATCACATCCATGGCGATAAACACGTTACAGAAGAACTTGCCAAAAATCCAGCGGCCACCGATCAGGTCCGTGATGCTGACGAACGGCATCACCGCGAGCGCAACGGAGAGGTCCGCGAGCGCGAGGGACACGATGAGATAGTTGGAGGGCTGCCGTAGCTTTTTCACGAAGCACACGGAGATGACCACGAGCAGGTTCCCGCAGATGGTGATGAGCGTCAGCATGGTCAGCACTCCACCGATCAGCACCTTCTCGACCTCTCCGTAGCTGAGGATCTGCTCCGCGCAGCGCGTGCCGTTCGCCACCTCCATCATCTCCAGAAGGATCGGGGAGCTGGAGGGCTTCATTTCCAAGGATCCGGAGCCCGCAGCCACTGCCACCTCTCCAGACTCGTGCGCAATTTTGAATAGACGAGGGATAAGGACCTCGGAGATCATCATGCCGTTAAAGGTTTCCACACTTGCTCCTGTCTCTCGCACGCGCTCCTCGCCCATCAAGGACTTCATAGTTTCTTCGTTGCTTTGCGCGACAGCAGATCTGTTGGTATCGTCCAGCACCATGCCGTGCTCCTTTTATCCACGAACTTTTCAGAGCTCCTGATGATGGCACGAGATCACAGCTGCGCGCGCAATGAGTGATGCGCATCCGATTAGCGTTCAGTCACTGACGCGCGGCTAATTTTTCTATATTTAGAGTAGATCATTCGTTCGTCATTTTCGCACACAATGTTCCCACAAAAACTGAGTGAGAGGGAGTTTAGAGAGAAAGTTTATCATGTTATTTTTTATAAGCATTAACGGGTGTAACCAAAGCTTTAGCAAACATTTGTAGGTATTTTTCCCTCACAGCACAAAATTTATAGACTAATAGTCATGAATTGATACTATTGATATTCTATAGTAGGCCTACAGAAACAAAATTAGCTATGTATTATTAATTATCTATTATTTAAACGTTTTGTGCTCCTAACCGTCTTGTCTTCTGTAAATTAAAATAATTCCAGAAGCTACAATTTATATGTACTATACTTAATGTCAAGTAAAAAGAGTGCTGGTGTTACAGGCTGCACTGCTACGAGTGGGTTTTTAACACTAGTAGAAACATAGACATTTACAATACTATATGTGAATATTGTGGAAGTCAAATTATTATTGCCAATATTAATATTGCCTTATCCTCAGCCCAGCCCTAGATCATTTATAACTGTACTTTAAATTTAAATTTAATTTAAAGTGATAACCATTTAGGACACCTTAATTGAAAACGGCACATACATTTGAAACAAATAGGCCTATAGGAATGCATAAACATAGCTCAAAATCATTAAAACTATGTGTGTGTTATTCACTCTGAAGGTCCATGATTTATCTGCCCCATTTTCTATATTTGAGGAGCCAATAGATGTTGTCTGGAAATTAATGCTACAAACCCCAAGAAATTAACTTTTTTATCAATCATACAATCTCCAGTACAATAGGCCCACAGAAGAATATGATTCCACATAAACCAGACGGAATAAAATAACTTGTCTTATTTTGTAAAAAAAAAAAAAAAAACATGAAATTTTCATTTAGAAACAAGCTGCATTGTCGCCTCCTAGTGGAAAAATATATATTTATATATATATATAATAAATAAATTCAAATAGTATTAATAAAAAAATATAAAAATCTGCATAGGCCCCGATTTCTGTTTCTGCCGATTTTGTTTGATAAATCAAATTTGTTGAACAAATTATATGGGCTCATTACTCTAGGAAGAATTCAGTTCGCGAACAGAAACACTCGGAAGTATTTTTTGCTTTATGGTTTATGCAACTATATCTACGAATTCTACTGATAATAATATAGTAAACCTATTCTTGCAAATATATGTATTTCTTGTTTGTTTTATATTTCGGTATTAATCGTAAATTTAAATTATATATATATATATATATATATATATATATATATATATATGTGTGTGTGTGTGTGTGTGTGTGTGTGTGTGTGTGTGTGTGTGTGTGATTCTATTATTTATAATATAATTAATATAATATTAACCTACTACCTAAAAAATGCGTTTCCATTTGTTGTTTTTAAAATACCATGTAAATTAAAATTACTCTATATGGTACGGAAACACCCGGGTAAAAAAAAAGTTGGTTGTGTAAGCGTCCTTCTTCTCTTCCTCCTATAGAGGGCAGCCATTACAAATTCACGTGCATCTTGTTTTCGTAAGGAGTCATGGCTGCTGTGGCGCTCGTGCAAGGTGCGAGCAGAGGTCTGGGCTTTGAGTTCTGCAGATATCTACTATTAAACAAATCTCAGGCAGCTGTGATCGCAACATGCAGAAATCCGGAGGCCTCGCAACATCTGACAGCCCTGAGCGCGCAGCACGCGGACAGGATGACTGTACTGAAACTGGATGTCAGCAGGGAAGATGACATCAAGAGAACTGCTGAGAGAGTCAAAGCTGCCTTTGGGAAAGTGGATTTGATCATTAATTCTTCAGCTATGCTTCATCCCTCCGGTAAAGGAGAAACAAGTTTACGAGACGTGTCCGCTCAGGTGACCTTTTTTAGCAATACTGAAATTATAGCTACTTTGTGAGATATATTCAAATAACATTTTTTCCTAACACTTCCACCCCCAATCTCCCTTCTCACCTTCAGGCAATAATTTCCACTTTGACCACTAATACAGTGGGTCCACTGGTGATGGCCAAGTATTTTGCCCCCCTGCTTCAGAAGGGAAGTGGGGCTTTTGGCCAACAGTTCCCAGAGAAAGAGAAACAGCATAGTGGCATCATTGTAAACATGACTGCTAGAGTGGGATCTATAGGAGACAATGGTTGGTATCTAAGTTTCTCTATTCATGTAGAAAATAAGGTTTGAAAAAGATATGGCTCCAGGTGAGGAGTCAATAACCAATCAGCAGCTTTATGAACAAATTGATTAGCTGTCAAAATCAGATGAGCTCATGTGGAAAACTGGGAATTTATAAAGTTGCCTGTACTTGAGGCACAGTCTGAGAACTTTGTTTTACCTGTTCTGACATGAAACTTGTGCTACTCTTTTAAACCCTATGTGTTAAAAATTGCTCAATTAACTGTTCATTCACTATAGATCAAACAAAGAAAAACATAAGACTTATTTAAAACAAGTTCCCACTAGAGGGTCTTGTTGAGTTGGCGCAGATCAAGTCTCTCTCAGAATAAATTATCTGAAATTACTTTACTATGTTACTTTTCCAAGCAGGGCCTAAATACTTAAAACCCACTAATATATGATTATACTGTAGCTATGTGCATCTAGAGTTGTTTGTAGCCGAATTTGGGGTATTTCTGTTTCAACAACCCAATGCTTACATCTCTATTGGTTTATATTTCTGTCCTCAGCTTTTGGAGGATGGTACAGCTATAGGATGTCTAAAGCTGCCTTAAACATGGCCACCAGAAACCTGTCCATTGAGCTGGGTCGTGGGCGCTCTAAAATTGTGTGTGTATCCCTGCATCCTGGAACCGTGAATACAGATTTGTCTCGGCCCTACCATCGAAACGTACCCAAGGACAAACTGTTCAGTACAGAGTACTCAGTCCAGTGCCTTATGAAGATTATAGACACTCTAAATATAGACAAAACAGGTAAAGCCTATGCATGGGACAATACTGAAATACCTTGGTAAACGGTCTTGTCAAAAACTACGGTATTTTGTTTGTACCCCTTTTAAATATAAGGTGGATGAGAAAAAATGTTACAAAGGAAAACAATGCTGAAGTCTTGTACAAAAAAACGAATGTTTGCATATTAAAGAAACATTGGAATTAAAAGTTAGTGTTGAAAATCTTTGAAACATACACAAACATTCCAGGAAGACTTGCTGATGTAACTGTCCTTGTTTCTTTTTCATTTTGATTGTAAGAATGGTACAGTCTGTCTGCTGTGCACAAAACAAAGAACTACCACATCAGATAAGAGCTTATCACAAAATTCAGTATGAATGACGTCATACTTGGATTTTTGTGTGCATGCTTTAATAGCAAAATAATTTTTTTTCTATTTTAAAATCTATATGCATTGGTAAAATGTTTAATAAAAATGTGAAAAAAAAAAAATATCCAATCGAAGAAAGCCTTGAGCTTTTATCAACTTTTCAATTGTCATTTGACCTTTTGATCTGACCCAATAAGGCTTTGCTTTCTGTATTTGTTTCATATATTAAAAACAAATTTTTCAATTGTTATTTAGAATCATTACGTTATAGCAGAGATGTCTATTTCTCTCTTCTTTCCAAGTAGTTGATGACACTGATGACACATTCGCTGCAGTTTCCTGAATGCTCTTTTAGCACATCTATTCTGAAAAGTACCACCCACAGTATACTGTACACAATGAGTGAAATTACATTTAATGTTTCAGTTATTCCTTAACACTATTTAGTATTTGTCAGATATTCCATTCTGAAGCTAACTGGAATGACAAAAGCTAGTTAACACTGCAGTGACTGGAGACTTACTGCTGATGTAATTTATTTATTTTGCCTCTGATTAATGTGGTACTTGCTTATCTCTGCCACTCAGTCGACTGTCAGTTCCTTTTTTCCCCCATTGGGTGGCCAAACCAATTGAGTGCAATCACAAAATAAAACAAAATTTTCATCTTATTTTTTTATTTTTATTAATGAGGTTCATGTAAAAAAAAACTAATAAATATTTCTTGTTTTATGGTTAATTATCAAACCTTAATTATATTCTCAAATATTTATGATTGCTGCAAAACAAAACCATATAATTGTTATTAGGCTATAAGTGAAAAGGTGGGAAGTCGTTCTTCTACTAGAAAAAACTGTGACAGGTGTAGGTTCGTAAGCTGGAAATGTCTTTATTTGATTTATTTCAGCATGAAGATACATCAGAGATTTAAAACGAATTTGTTTCAAATGACCAATAAAATGAGCCTGCATTTCTTCCATAAATGTTATTTCTGTTAATAATTCTCTAGTTCTAATCCTCATCTCTTCCTAATGTCCTTTCTTAACTCCATGTTTGAGAACCACTAAACTGAAACCCTTTGACCTCATTCACCCCACACATGTTGATGCTGAGAGAAATCGCTTTCAATTGCTACTCATTAAAATGATTCATTTGAAACTGAAGATAGATATACCGCACAGGCGAAACGGAGATATTTAAAGACATTGTTTCAATTGACTTGTGAAGAACGAACTGAACGATCGTTCTGTACTGTAGTCTTCTGATCGCGATAGAGGATGGCTGTATGAGTGCTATGCGCGCGCAATTCTGCGCTGGGCTGTTTAACTGATTCGTGGAGCCATTCCGGGTGACGTCATGAGCCGGGTGTTTGACGGGGTGTCTGCCGCAGCGCCAGGAATACATGAGTACAAATATGACCGACGATGACCTCGAACACATCGTGTGTTGGTGTTTTACTCTCGTCGTTTAGCATTCGACAAAGTTAAACAGGCGATTTTATCATCTGTTTTTAGATTAAATCCGTGCGTTTGGTGTAGGTCATTAGCCACGAGCCGTTTGTTATCTCGAGAGCGCGACACATCCAACGCGTCTCTGTTTAGAGGCTCGCCTCCAACCTTAAGCTATAGCCCTTTCTGTACACTGAAATATGGACAAGGCCGATTCAATGATGGATCAGAAAGGAACGGCTCCTTGCTGCACAAACGGAATGCACAAGCCACTCCGGCGACAGCTGAGCAACGGGAGCTGCAGCCCGTTCAGTCCGACGGAGGATAATCACCACCATCTTCACCACGACCCTCAAACCAACGGCTCTCCGGCGAAAAGGTGTCGGTTACGGAGGCGAATGGAATCAGCGAAGAAAAACAGACCGCGTAAGTTTATAATCACAGACACCTTCAGAGTTCATCAGATAATATTTGTAAATTTGATTTCAACGGTTTCTGATAAGCAGTAATGCCCTGAGATACACTGGACGCGACCGTGTTAATGTTTAACACATTAATGCGATAGTAATGGTTTACACTGGGTGATTTGTTTGGATTAAAATTCAATTTTGCCAGTGTAATGATGACACTATATTAGTTGCCCTCATTTTTGAGACAAAAACTGTCAGTGAATGCATGTGGATTCATTTCTTGTAAGGTATTTAACGTTACAGATAGCATATCGACTTCAGACCTCATAATTTTACCTCAGGTAACGTTAACGTTAATCGATATTACTGATCTTTGAACAAGAGTCAAAAGTCGGATTCAGAATCTTAAGGGATTGATCGAATCTTTAATTTAGTACTTTTGGGTAGAAAGAAATGAAAATTTTATTTAATTTAACTTACTGCCCTCAAAAAGCATGTTGCCAGAATTGTGAGGTAATAAACGTAACGAAAGTTACACATTTCCAGAGAACATGTAGTTTCATGAATGTTGTAAAAAAAAAAAAAAAATTAAGTATTGCACAGTAACGTTAGTTGGGTTATAATAATCTGCTGTCCACTAAATCAGATAAATCAGTAACTAATGACTTATAAGTGTTTTGTTGTTTGTTTCATTTAAAAGAACCGATTCTCCGAGTCATTTTCCCGGCAATCGAACTACACTGGACGCACAGTATGTTTTTGATTCACTAAAAAGAACCGACTGAGTGTCAGACAGTGAATAGTATTTCAGGAAACCCTGTCAGATTGTTTTAAAGCGGCGCTTCGTTTGTTTTAGCAAAGGATGACATTCAAATGTTTAATGCTTCTTGAACGTTCAGTAAAGTGACATGAAAACTATTCGGGTCTAGCATTTAAAGAAATGTTTCTCAGTTCCCAATCCTAGAACAAACTGTCATCTCAATGATGTCACTGACCTGTCTTTGCGAAGAGTGTCTTTTGCTTTGAGGAAACATTTGAGATTGTTCTTCTTGCTCTCTGATTGGTCGTTGTTAAGTCAGGAGGTGTGCTGACATCACTCCTAATGGAAAGGCTCGACGCGTATCGACCAATCAGCTCTTGACTTTTGTCTTCGCGGGGCCTCTTTAAAGGTATTGACAGAAACGCCCCCACCCTCCAATCTGCAGAATTTCTCCGTTTTTATTCGCTTTTTAAAAGCGACGCTAAGAATTAAACTTTGAAAGTGTAGTTATAATCCCATCACTTTTAGGGCTTATATGAATATATAAGGAATATATGAATATATAAGGAATATATAAGTTGAAGAGGTGTTCAAGGAAGCCAGGTAAGACATCACCTCATCCATGTGTGATGTTGTTTAAAAAAAAAAACCTACTTCCTTGGAATTGCTGATAGTTTTTTTTTTTTTTTGTTACTGCATACTTTGGTGACACTGGAAATGTATTTATTTCCTTTGGTAATTACTAAAGTGAAAGTATGTAATAAAATAAAGTGACTTCATGTCAGGTTTAGTTTGTGTTGCCAAAGATAACGGCAGCAGAAAACTGAACGCTTAATACAGCATTCATACAGTTCAGCGAGTCTTTAGTGTTGTCAGACTGCATGCCAGGCCAACTTGTCAGCATTCCTCAGCTTTAGCCTTGTTTTGTGTGTGTTGTAGTAATAACTTCATAGTATAAATTGTTTGTTTTGTTTTATTGTTCTTTTAAATATACTCAATAGTGTTGAAATGTATTCTTACCAGATAAGCAATATTTTAGACTAATGTATTAACCATATATTTTATTCAGCTCATAGTTGGTAAAGACTATGAGCTGAGGTTTTAAATTTATTCATTTAGAAGATGCCATTATCCAAAGCGATAAATTGATTAATACAACCAGCAATTTATTATAAGGAAGCAATAACACAAGACGTGCTGGCAATGCAAAGTTTAAAAATTGTCCAGATAATACAAGGAGATATATAAGAATAGTGAAATAATCGAAAAACAAGTCAGTTATTTTTTTTCTCAGTATTATTACATATATAATTTTTTCAATAACAGCTGGATGCTGTTACTGCAAAGTTATGGACTGTCTGCCACAGGGTTTTGTTCTTGTATGTTGGTTTCAGTGGTTTTGTTCAGATTCACACACCACAAGCACACAAAGTGGATAGGCATTAGATATTTATGCATTAAAATACCCTATTACTACATTAGATTAGATTTTTATATTTAAAAAAAAAAGTTTTAAAGTTCATTTTATCTTGTCCACTTTTGCAGTACCTTGTAAATGACTGTGACTGTATTATCATAAATGAGTTCAAATATGAAATTTAATCGTAAGCTTGGCAAACAGTTTTGGAGAATTTTATGTTTCCCCATTCAAAGAGATAGGAATTACACTTGTATGCCGAGAGGCATTTCAAAGATGGCCACCGAGTGAAATGACTTGCCTTAAAGGGACTTTGTTAATAAACACCATTAAACAATAACAGTTCACGTGTCCGTGCTTAATGCACATCACATATATGAAAAGCATTTTATGGGGCCCTTGGCTTTTTGGGGCCAAAGACGGTCACCGACCTTTGTCTAATGCGTAAGTAATGGGCTCAATCTCACTCTTTCACATGGACACTCTCTTGTCTGCCAGTTTCTCTCTGTCAGCCCCTCTCCTTCTCTCAGTCACATTCTCTCTCGCCACTTCTTCACCTTTCGCAGCCCCTCACATGGACACACTTGCCTACCTTTTTCTCTCTCCCTCTCTCTCTCTCTCTAAGCCTGGCTGACTGGGGGAGGTAAACAGACCTTTCACCCACATGGGCTGTTTGATGTCATTATGTCACACCACTGTCACACCCCCTGTTCACTTGCTGTTTCTGGCTCAGGTCATTCAGGTCAATGAATGAAGAAGTAACATTCTTTCTTTCCTGGCTAGAATATTCTTCTGCATCTTTCACTTCAAAAAACATGCATTTCCCCTGTTATTTTTAAAACTATGGAAGCAGAGCACGTGCATATTCGTTTAGATGGCCTCTCGTCCACTTGATTGCATTCTCTGAAATAGGAGTGATGTCCAAAATAACCCTCCCAGCATATGCCAAGATCTATATTAGTGGGGGAAAGAAGTGTGAGGGTCATTTGAGATGATGTTGTAGCAGAGAGTGTTCTGGTTACAGACAGGTCACCTGTGCTGACAATGTTTTAATACCTGGGATTGATCAGTCACAAATTGATCTGCGTGTGCCAGGCTATTCAAGTTCAAATCTGTGTCCCTGACCTGCCCTAATTCTTCCAGACTGGTTATCTGGTGTCAGACCAGTGAATTTCAGATGTAAGACTCATATCAGTAATGATGTACCTATTATTTGATAAGCTTGTTAATTCAATTTTTTTTTTCAATTCAAGTTTTTGTATAGCGCTTTTTACAATACAAATCGTTACAAAGCAACTTTACAGAAAATTATGTTTCTACAATATTTAGTAGTAGCTAGTAGTTTGTGCACGTTTGACAGGATTTTAGAAAAAAAAAAAAATAATAATAATACAAGACGTAGTCAGCTAGACGATGAACTATCAATATTATTAATTAATAGTAATTATATGATGCAGTCACACATGTAGCAATAATTGTTAGTTCTGTTAGCATCATCTGCGGTCCTCTGAGGGTCAGCATCATCTCTTCTCAGGTGTTCTGGATCCAGACTGGAGCTTGTGTAAATCCTAGTTACCACGGGATGTAAATCCCGTGGCAAAACATAGAAACAAAATAGAGACATCATTAGCATAGCTGCTGATCCAACAAAGTAAAATTAGTTTAACCCAAGCTAAAGAATAAAAATGCAGATGCAACTACACTCACAATTTAAGAGATACATTATTCGAATGCTTGGCGAAAGAGATGCGTTTTTAATCTAGATTTAAACAGAGAGAGTGTGTCTGAACCCCGAACATTATCAGGAAGGCTATTCCAGAGTTTGGGAGCCAAATGTGAAAAAGCTCTACCTCCTTTAGTGGACTTTGCTATCCTAGGAACTACCAAAAGTCCAGCGTTTTGTGACCTTAAGGTGCGTGATGGGTTGTAGCGTGGTAGAAGGCTGGTTAGGTACGCAGGAGCTAAACCATTTAGGGCCTTATAGGTAAGTAATGATAATTTGTAACTGATACGGAACTTAATAGGTAGCCAGTGCAGAGACTGTAAAATTGGGGTAATATGATCATATTTTCTTGACCTGGTAAGGACTCTAGCTGCTGCATTTTGGACTACCTGTAGCTTGTTTATTGACGAAGCAGGACAACCACCTAGAAGTGCATTACAATAGTCCAGTCTAGAGGTCATGTTAGACACTGATCTGTAATTTAGGTCAAATTTGACATTTCGGTGTACTGATATGTATTTAATTATAAAAATAGGCCTTTGCATCTGTTTAATAACTTGTACTGGTTCTGCTGTCTGAGTGTGTGATTCTCACAACAGCAATTTGCAGCCCCATGGCTATTGCCATGGTAACTGTCCAACTCTTTATCACCTGCTGCAGTGACTGCCTCTCTTTGTCTGGCCTGCATGCAATGTGTGAATTTGCTTGCTTGCTTGTAAAATTTAGGGGTTGGTAAGATTTATTTATTTATTTATTGTTAGTTTTTTATTTATTTATTAAGCTGCTTTGAAAGTCGTTTCTTATGCACTGAATTTAGGCTGAATTTATTTGATCAAAAATACAAAGAAAAACATTGATTGTAAAATATTGGGGTGGTATATAAGGTATTGCTCTCCTTTTGGTTGCTACCTTGTCGTGGTGGAGAGCCTTGCGTGTTCCGATGAACCTGAGAGCAATGCCGTCTGGAGCTTAAGCTCCTAGTAGGGCCACCCATGGCGGTAAGGTCGAGGGGGAGATTCCAGACATGTTATAAGAACAAGGGCGATCGCAGTGACTGCAATAACTATCGTGGGATCTCCCTCCTCAGTGTTGCGGGCAAAGCATTTGCATGTGTCATCCTTAACCGCCTACAACTGCTCGCCGATCGTGTGTACCTGGAGTCGCAATGCCGGTTCCGAGCAAAACGGTCAACAATTGACATGGTGTTCACCCTTAGGCAGCTACAGGAGAAGTGCCGTGAGCAGAGACTTCCCCTGTTCCTTGCCTTTATAGATCTGACATGGTAGGTCGGATTGGCCTTTTCACTCTCCTACACAGGATTGGATGCCCCCCCAAGCTCTTGAAGCTGATCATATCATTTCATGAGAACATGGTGGGCACAGTCCAATATGGCGAGTCATCCTCAGACCCCTTCCCAATCAGGTGTGGTGTGAAGCAGGGATGTGTCCTGGTGCCAACACTCTTTGGCACGTTCTTCTCCCTGCTCCTGCGCTATGCCTTCTGCAACTCTGAAGACGGGTTCTTCCTCCATACTAGGAGTGATGGGAACCTCTTCAACTTCGCCCGCCTCAGAGCAAAGACTAAGGTCCGCAGGGTACTCATACAGGAGATGTTGTTTGCAGATGACGCTGCTCTTGCCGCACACACTGAGGGTGCCCTTGCAGAGAGTTTGGCCTTGCCATCAGCCTCAAGAAAACCAACATATTGGTTCAAGATGTCAACATCACTCCTGCAATCACTATCGGCGACCACACCCTGGAGGTAGTGGAGAATTTCACCTACCTTGGCTCCACCATCTGCAGCAACCTATCCCTGGATACCGAGCTCAATATAAGGATAGGCAAAGCAGCTACCGCCATGGCTCGACTAGCAAAGAGGGCTTGGGACAACACTCTGTTGACACTCAAAACAAAACTGAAGGTGTATCAAGCATGCGTCTTGAGCACCCTCCTCTATGGCAGTGAAGCTTGGACTTTATATTCTCGCCAAGAGCAAAGACTGAATGCCTTTCATATGCACTGCCTCAGACGACTCCTGAGCATCACCTGGCAGGATCGTATCACAAACAGAGCCATCCAGGCTCAGGCAGGTATGCCAAGTATGTTCACCATCCTCACACAGAGGCGACTGCGCTGGCTTGGCCACCTGTGCAGGATGGATGACGGTTGTATCCCAAAGGACGTTCTGTACGGGGAGCTTGCCACAGGAACACGACCAACTGGACGGCCAACCCTGCGCTACAAGGACGCCTGCAAGCGAGACTTGAAAGCGTGCAGCATCTGCCCAGCTGATTTGGAAGCAGTGACATCGGACCGTGAAAATTGGCGATCCACCCTTAAGACTGGTGTCCTCCTAGCCAAAGAAAAAAGAGCAATGCAGTGGGAGGAGAAGAGGACCCGCCGGCAGCAAAGTGTTCAGCCTGCCCCCACTGACAACACCACTGCTTACACTTGCAGCAAGTGCCAGTGGTGCTGTCGCTCCCGTATCGGACTCTACAGTCATAGCAGAGTCTGCAACCAAACCACAGACTGACCTGGGTGCAGATTCTAAACCATTGTCTCTCGAAAACAGAAGGATGCCAACAACATTAGCGCAATGGATAAGACACATGCCTTTGGTGTGAGAGACCCGGGTTCGAATCCACTGTGAGACACCAATGTGTCCCTGAGTAAGACACTTAACCCCTAGTTGCTCCAGAGGCGTGCGACCTCTGACATGTATAGCAGTTGTAAGTCACTTTGGAGCTATTTGCTTTGGATAAAAGCGTCAGCTAAATCAATAAATGTAAATGTAATGTAAATGTAAATATAACTGCAATTCCAAATAAGTGTTTTCCATTTTAACGTATTTTGAAATGTAGTTCCTCCCTTTGATGGCAAAGCTGAATTTTCAGCACACATTATTCAATTCTTGAGTGTCACATGATATTTCAGAAATTATTATAATATGCTGATTTGGTGCTTAAACATTTCTTTTAATTATCAGTGTTGTGGATTCCATGGTGCTTTTTCAGGATTCTTTGGTGAATAGAAAGTACGAAAGAACTGCATTTTTTTTTCAAATAGAAATATTTTATACAACAACATAAAAGAATATAAAAGTCTTGACTGTCACTTTTGATCAATCTGATGCATCCTTGCTGAATAAAAATATTAATTTATTTAAAAAGAGAACAATCTTTTGAACTGTAGTGTACACTCAACAAACACATGGTCAATGTTTTAACTCACCTTTTCCTTATTTTGCATACTTGAGGGTTTTTCTGTAGTTTTTAGTTGTCAGTCCAGTTTATTAGTGTCAATTGTCTTGGGAACACAACTTATACAATCATTGTAATCAGTCTCTGTATCTCTTTCTAGCTTTTCCATGGTTTGGAATGGATATCGGTGGTACTTTAGTAAAGCTTGTTTACTTCGAGCCAAAAGACATCACTGCAGAAGAGGAGCTGGAAGAGGTGGAGAATCTGAAGAGCATACGCAGGTACCTCACCTCCAACACGGCCTATGGCAAAACCGGCGTCCGTGATGTACACCTGGAGCTACACAACCTGACAATCTGCGGTCGCACAGGGAACCTTCACTTCATCCGCTTCCCCACCGCTGCTATGCACAGATTCATCCAGATGGGCAGAGATAAGCACTTCTCCAGCCTGCACACCACACTGTGTGCCACCGGTGGCGGGGCATACAAGTTTGAGAACGACTTCAGAACGGTAAGAAGATGGACCACAGCATGGTTTTCAAACTGGTTTAATGGTTAAATAAAATGTTAAACATAGAGCTATGTAATATGTATGTATTATGTGGGACAATGATATTTCACATTGGTGAAAAAATACAGTAAAAAATAAAATATATTTACTTTAAAAATATGTATTTTAGAAATTATTTGTATTATACTTTAAATTTAAATTATAAAATGTGATGGCAAAGCTGAGTTTTCAGCAGCCATTACTCTGGTCTTCAGTGTCACATGACCCTTCAGAAATCTTTCTGATTTTATGATTTAGTTCTTAATATTACTGAAAACATTAATATTTTTGTGGAAGCTGTGATACATTTATTTTCTAAAGTTCAAAAGAACAGTATTTATTTGAAATGTAAATGTTTTGTAACAGTATAAATGTCTTTAATGTCACTTTTGACTAATTTACTGCATCCTTGCTAAATCATTCTGACACAAACTTTTGAACTTTAGTATTGTATTATATATCTTGTTTTAAGGATGTTTAATTTAAAACTCACCTAAACTGACTTATAAAAACATTAAGGTCTCTCTTTGATAAAGGCCTAACTGTTAAGTGTAAAGTCTTTTTCTTTAATTAAAAATGTATCATCAGGAAATATGTTGAAGGGATGAAATTTGAATAGTCATGAATCCTTTTTTTGTATTGTAGATGGCAGACCTAGAGCTGCTGAAGTTGGATGAGCTGGACTGTCTGATCCAGGGGCTGCTGTACATAGACTCGGTTGGTTTTAACAGTCATCCTGAGTGCTATTACTTTGAGAACCCCTCCGACACACAGAACTGCATCAAGAAACCCTGCTGTCTTGACAACCTTTTTCCCATGTTGCTGGTCAACATTGGCTCAGGCGTCAGCATTCTAGCAGTGTACACCAAGGACAACTACAAACGAGTGACAGGCACCAGGTCAGCACAGCTGAACAACATGCACCATGTAGAAGAAACCTACAACCCGAATTCCGGAAAAGTTGGGATGTTTTTTAAATTTTAATAAAATGAAAACTAAAGGAATTTCAAATCACACGAGCCAATATTTTATTCACAATAGAACATAGATAACTTAGCAAATGTTTAAACTGAGAAATTTTACACTTTTATCCACTTAATTAGCTCATTTAAAATTTAATGCCTGCTACAGGTCTCAAAAAAGTTGGCACGGGGGCAACAAATGGCTAAAAAAGCAAGCAGTTTTGAAAAGATTCAGCTGGGAGAACATCTAGTGATTAAGTTAATTGATATCAGGTCTGTAACATGATTAGCTATAAAAGCTTTGTCTTAGAGAAGCAGAGTCTCTCAGAAGTAAAGATGGGCAGAGGCTCTCCAATCTGTGAAAGACTGCGTGAAAAAATTGTGGAAAACTTTAAAAACAATGTTCCTCAACGTCAAATTGCAAAGGCTTTGCAAATCTCATCATCTACAGTGCATAACATCATCAAAAGATTCAGAGAAACTGGCGAAATCTCTGTGCGTAAGTGACAAGGCCAGAGACCTTTATTGGATGCCCGTGGTCTTCCGGCTCTCAGACGACACTGCATCACTCATCGGCATGATTGTGTCAATGACATTACTAAATGGGCCCAGGAATACTTTCAGAAACCACTGTCTGTAAACACAATCCGCCGTGCCATCAGCAGATGCCAACTAAAGCTCTATCATGCAAAAATTAAGTCATATGTGAAAATGGTCCAGAAGCGCCGTCGTGTCCTGTGGGCCAAGGCTCATTTAAAATGGACTATTTCAAAGTGGAATAGTGTTTTATGGTCAGACGAGTCCAAATTTGACATTCTTGTTGGAAATCATGGACGCCGTGTCCTCCGGGCTAAAGAGGAGGGAGACCTTCCAGCATGTTATCAGCGTTCAGTTCAAAAGCCAGCATCTCTGATAGTGTGGGGGTGCATAAGTGCATACGGTATGGGCAGCTTGCATGTTTTGGAAGGCTCTGTGAATGCTGAAAGGTATATAAAGGTTTTAGAGCAACATATGCTTCCCTCCAAACAACGTCTATTTCAGGAAAAGCCTTGTTTATTTCAGCAGGACAATGCAAAACCACATACTGCAGCTATAACAACAGCATGGCTTCGTCGTAGAAGAGTCCGGGTGCTAACCTGGCCTGCCTGCAGTCCAGATCTTTCACCTATAGAGAACATTTGGATCATCATTAAACGAAAAATACGTCAAAGACGACCACGAACTCTTCAGCAGCTGGAAATCTATATAAGGCAAGAATGGGACCAAATTCCAACAGCAAAACTCCAGCAACTCATGGCCTTCAACGTCTTCAAACTGTTTTGAAAAGAAAAGGAGATGCTACACCATGGTAAACATGCCCCGTCCCAACTATTTTGAGACCTGTAGCAGAAATCAAAATTGAAATGAGCTCATTTTGTGCATAAAATTGTAAACTTTCTCAGTTTAAACATTTGCTATGTTATCTATGTTCTATTGTGAATAAAATATTGGCTCATGTGATTTGAAAGTCTTTTAGTTTTCATTTTATTAAAATTTAAAAAACGTCCCAACTTTTCTGGAATTCGGGTTGTACAATAAAGAGTTGTCAGTAACATGGCCAGATGAAGTCCAGGCCCATCTAAACTAGTTAACAGTGTTTGGAATAACGCAGTTTAAAAGAACGCCGTTAGGTAACGACGTTATTTTTTCAGTAACGGTAATCTAACTAATTACTTTTCTCGTCGTTACAACGCCGTTAACATTACTGGACATTAAATGCGTTGCGTTACTATGCATTGATTTAATAAACTATGTAATCCGAACGCACCCCTTGCTCACACAGCGAGTGAGGAGGTGGGTTAATAACGAGATTATGATTGGCTAAGGCAGAGTCATGCGTTTCATGGTAGCCAATCAGAGCCAGTGTTTTTACGCCAGCGGTGCCAAACACACGCATGCACACACACTTTCATCAACAGCTAGCTAAACAGAGATTCGCAGCAGAGATGGCGAGTTAGGAGCAATCCGATGAAAAGTTGGCCTTTTCAAGGTGGAGATATAAGCACTACTTCAAATTCATTGTGGTCAAAGGCAAGAACGTGCATGTAATGTGTGACACCCGCATCTACAAAGCTAGTGGCCAAAAACACTTTTCTTACAAAGATAATACTTGAAGTGCAGGATAAAACTCTTGCTGTCTGTTGACGTGCAATAAATATCGAAATTTATGTACGAACACCTGTCTGTTCTACTCATTTTAACTGACTTGTGAAAACTGCTCAAAAATATATTGACATATAGCAACTTTTTTTTTTAACAGTAACGCAAATAGTTACTTTCCCTGGTAACGAGTTACTTTTATTATAGAGTACTTCAGTTACTAACTCAGTTACTTTTTTGGAACAAGTAGTGAGTAACTATAACTAATTACTTTTTTAAAGTAACGTTCCCAACAGTGCTAGTTAATTAGCATTTACATTGGTTTGACAGATTCTAAAGCCGTTTTAAGAGCACTGCACTCTTAATTACTGTGTGATAAAATTTGTGGTTTTGTCCATTTGTTTCCAAAAGAAATTTACTGAGGGATGTTTTAATGACTATAATGGCTGAAAAAGCTATTTGCTTTTTCTGTATTTTCTATGAGTAACTTTCATCAAGATCCATCAATGCCATTGAGCTTTTATCTTAAAAGTTATCTCTCCAGCATGAAATATGAGTTTACCATTTGCAAACCGCATGAACTTGATTGTTTCCTCTTCTTTCATGGACACAGAATCAAAAGCCTGTTAGAAGCACAAGAACACAAAATCACCTCCTTCTGTGTCCAATGTTTTCCTGTGAAACATGAGACTGAAATCTGTGATTGACAACAGAGTAGGTTGTTAATTTACTGACTGTCAGTTGATGGATGAGCATTTTAATTGTGGTTGTACCAGAATGGAACAGCCTTTCAGCCATGATTGAGAGAAGGGAGGAGATTTGTCAGGAGTAGTCAAAGCAGATGTGCAAATCTGTCGCACTTGCAGGAGGTTTAGGAGCTACCAAATTTTATAAACCTCTGTGTGTGTTTCCCTGTCAGTTTGATCCTTTTTAGTTTAGTCATTTTCTGTACGTGTATCACATTCATTTACACTACTGTGTTTTTAAAATAAGTCTTTTACATTCACCAAAGCTGTGTTTGTTCGATTAATGTAAAATCAGTAATTGTGTTAATTCGTTTTAAAATAAATTGTAATGATTTCTGGATGATCAAGACTGGAATAATGGCTGCTGAAAATTCAACTTTGCCATGATAGGAATAAATTACATTTTAAATTGTAATCAATTACTATTTTCACTGTATTTTTGATCACATAAACGCAGCATTGATGAGAATAAGAGACATCTTCCAAAAACATAAAATCTTAATTATTCCAAACTCTTGGTAGAGTATTTGTTACATTGTGTGTGACATAGACCTTGTTTTGTGTTTCAGTGACCACAAAACTTGTTGCTAGTCTGCTTTTGACCTGTTTTTGCCATAGGCACATAGTTTAAATAGTGGTCACAAGGTCAAATTGTATGCGTTTATGAATGCCCATGTGCATTTCAGTTGTGGCCTGTAACCATGTTTTGACTCTAAATGTTTTTTCTCTCTTTAGTCTTGGTGGAGGGACGTTTTTGGGGCTTTGCTGCCTGTTGACTGGTTGTGAGACATTTGAAGAGGCCCTTGAAATGGCCAGCAAAGGGGACAGCACCAATGTGGACAAACTGGTGAAGGACATCTATGGAGGAGACTACCAGCGCTTCGGCCTGCAAGGGTCCGCCGTGGCTTCAAGGTACAAAAGACACTGTATCCATGGTATCAGGTGACAAAGATCCACAAATGAAATTTGCTACAAAGCTGTATTTATTGAGATTATGTGTAGTCTGTTCTGTTTTATGTGACACACATGCAGTTTGCTATCAGTCTTTTTTTTTTTAATTTCTATATACTTTTCAAGGCTCCAGACTCCGCCTAAAACGGTTGCATTTGGGACCAAAAATATTAATTTGCAAGTGACATTTTTGCTGATGAACCCATCATATCTTTCCTATTACTACTATAGTACAAAATAAACATGAATGGACATCAAAAGGTTTAAGATACAGTACAATTACTGAAATGGCTCATGTAATCGCTCTTTCAGTGTTTCAAACTGCTGAAAATGTTTAAAGCTTGTAAACAATGCCATGTAACAATACATTTACCTCAGAATAACCATTTGGTGTCCATAAGCTCATTAGCAGAGGTGGGTAGTAACGAGTTACATTTACTTCGTTACATTTACTTGAGTACATTTTTGGGGTAACTAATACTTTTTGTAGTACATTTAAAGATGGGTACTTTTACTTGAGTAATTTTTTGGGGGAAAATCTGTACTTTTACTTCGTTACTGTGGGCCACGCTCCTCTCGTTACTTTATCTTAATGCAATAAATGTTATAAATGCTTTAGTTTGATCCAAACGCAACATCTACTTCTTTTTGGGCAATGAGCGATTCCCATTGACGAATGATTCATTCTTTTGAGTCAATTCTGTTCAAAGGCTTGTTCAAACCAGTTGGCTAACCAGTGAATTGGTTCGTGAATCAGTTTGAATGATTCGCTCAATATCCTGCCGCGTGCGCTGAGCGTTTGAAACGGTTCGCTTCACTCCGAGTTGTAACGTTTAAGAACAGAAAGAGAGTTGAAGACGTGGCTGGATCTGCACTGAATTGAAAGCAAATCTGCAAAGGCTATTATTTGCTTGCGATGAAGATCTGTATTGGATGAACACCACATGCGCTGTCTACTGTTCAACAGGTATAACTTGGGCTACACTCGATTACAGTACACGATACCACTGTGACATTAGTTTGTTGTACGTGTAACTTATAACAGAGGGGAACCAAGTTGAATGCAGCTTCCAAAAGACAAAAAATAGCCGATTAATATTTTCTATATTTGATACAATCACACCGGTGTGAGAACTCAGCGAGTCATATCATCAGCTGCTAAATTCAGATCTGCGTTCGCTGGCTGGCGGTGAGCCAGAGATAGATGCGTTTTTTACAGCACTGCGCATTATAACCAATCACACACGATTCTGTTGAGCTTATTAAACCATTGGCCAATCAGAGGTGTTCAGATGAGTCATCGCTGAAATGCCGGTGCTTCCTTCACTCGCTCACTGACTGAATACCTCTTTCTGGCGAATTCTCTCGTCAGAAACAACAAGGTGCAGATGTGTGTACGAATCTTTAATTAAGATATTGATTTCACAGTGTTAACAGTTTCAGTGATTTTAATGGGAGTTTCTAAGAGTGATTGGTAGACTGTCAGCGAAAATGATCTTTGATAATGTAAATGTTATTTGCTCTCTTTCTGAACAATGAAGATTAGTAGCAGTTTTTATATCACATTGACTTTCAATGTTAAATTCACATTTAATATAAAGTAAGTCGTATTAAAAATATGTTATGGCATGACACCTATATTACTTAAGTAAACGGACAGGTTTTTATAATAAATTACATAATTAGGCTACTTTGACCATCGCATATTATCATTATTAACAATTTATGAAAAGTGAGAATCGAGATATTTCATTATATAGTTCATGCTTCTGGGAATGTTTCTAATAAAAATGAAAAAAAAAATAATAATAATAATAATAATAATAATGCTTAATAATAATTTGCCAATATGCTGTGGCTGCTGTGTGTCACATGATGACCCCCCCATGCCTAGACACAATTAATAATGATATTTCCACAATATTTACGCTTGCAGAAATATACATTTGTTTACATTTTGCAGAACAGATGAAAGAAGATCCGTCAGTGTGCATTTGGTTCGTTATGTTCAGATGTTCAGTAACTTAGCTGTTATGTTAGGAGTTTTCACTCTTCTTTGTGTCAGAGGTTATTTATACGTATATAATACATACTTATATAATTTATTTCGTGATGCAAATCAGAATTTTCATCAGCTGTTACTACAGTTTTCAGAGTTATGATCCTTCAAAATATAAATCTAATATATTGATTTATTACCAGTGCTGAAAACCGTTTTGCTGCTTAATCTTTTTTTGGAACCTGTGACATTTTGTTTAGGATTATTTGATGAATAGAAAGATAAAGAGAACATCACTGATAGTAAATCAACATATTGGAATTATTTCTGAAGGATTATGTAACATTGAAGACTGGAGTAAAGGCTGATGAATATATATATATAATATATACACACACACACACATATACATGACATACATTTTATCTATTTATCTAAATAAAATTAGGCTCGGTATATATGACCCACAGTAACTAGTAACTAACTACTTGAGTAGATTTTTTATCCGATACTTTCTTACTCTTACTCAAGTAACTATTCAGACTAGTACTTTTACTTTTACTTGAGTAAATATTTCTATAAGTATTTTTACTTTTACTTGAGTACAGTTTTTGGGTACTCTACCCACCTCTCTCTGCTCATTAGTCAGCTAGAAAAAAATAACTATAAAGAGGAGTATTTTGCTGAATATATCCACTATATTGCAGATTCATATTTCTACTTAACCTATTGTCTGCATGATTAGAAAGAATGCAAGGAGCTATAGATAAAATTCAACACCACCAATTTTGTTTCTTATAGGAGCCATTGGCTCCTTCATTTATTTTTTGTTTTTGTCTGAAGCGCTGCTTTTATTCAGCACAGATGCATGCAGATAATCTAAAGATGGCAGTAAAGACATTAAGAATCTTAAAACTGATAGCATGTATGTATTATTTATATGTAGTCTATTTTTATTTTACTGGTTATTTTTGTTTTATTGTATTTATCATAACTATACAATTTAATCGATTTAGATGGATAGTCTATAGAAACGGCAATATCAATATTCAGCCCTATGTTATTATGAAACTAGTAGATAAACTGGTCTCTTTCTGTGACTGTCTGATAGATAGATACATAAATATGTGCTTGTGTTTTTATTGTAGCTTTGGCCACATGATGAGCAAAGAGAAGAGGGACAGTATTTCTAAAGAGGACTTGGCCCGAGCCACACTCGTCACTATCACCAACAACATTGGCTCCATTGCACGCATGTGTGCGGTTAATGAGGTGTGTTATGTTTTTGTGTGTGTGCGTCTGCGTGCTGTCAGCAGCAGCTATGAGCATCTCTCTGGCCACTCTGGGCTTCTCTACAGTGTTGCCTTGTAGCCTGGTGATCAAGCAGCATTGTACAGGGCTTTCAGGGTGTACAGAACACCATCAGAGCAGAAACCAACATTACCCCAGTTTACCTGTGTTTTTTTAAGCACATTAGGTAGTATCTATGAAAACATGATGATGGCAAATGATTTGAATTTTACTAGAAACAGCTATTTGAGCACCTTCTATAAAAACCCTTTTTAAAGGAATTGCTTGTGCCAGGACTCCCCCTGTTGGTGCTGGAGAAGTACTGCAGGAATCAACCTGCCAAAGCACTAGGCTTGAGCCTAGTCCCAGACTAAAATGCATGTCTGAGCTGTTTTAATTGAAGAAAATTCAACTGACATATCTTTAAATATGTAAGTGTCCTTGATTTGTCTCAAAATGCACACAGTAATGTTTTATTTTCTAAGGCATGTTTATAAAAACTAAAGGTGCTCTAAGCGATGCCGGGAGTCGTAACTTCTTGTTGACATTCGAATTGTTGTCAAACAAAACAGAGGCTAGCTAGACCCTCCCTCCTCCTCATCCGTGCACTAACCCCCCAAACCCCACCCCCAAATCTTTCTTGTCGGTTATTGGCTGGAACAGTTTGTTATGTTTCATGGTGCGGGTGAGCCCAGTTTGTTTTTCTTGTTGTTTGTGGAGCCTGTGGTGTCTAGAGAGACCCCATTTTTTACAGTGTGTTCAGGGGACAAGCAGCTAGCGGATAGTGAGATGTTTGCTGGATGTGACAAAATGTTTTGGCCTAAAAAATGTGACATCACTTAGAGCACCTTTAATTGTCCTAATTGAACTATTGCTTAATAGTCTGTGAAACCAGGCCTTAGACTTAAAACAGGCCCACATGGAATATAGGCCTGCAGAAAGGATGCAGTACTCAGCACTCAGTTTAAATGATTAAATAGTGTCTAAATCTGCTTAAAAAGTCTAATATTCTGTAGATTTTCTTGCAAAATGAGTGCGGAAAATGTGAAAAACATCCACACATTCTGTCTGGTCCTGGTCATACTGAGTGATGTTTCTGTTTTGTCCTGTAGAAGATTGAACATGTTGTGTTTGTGGGGAACTTTCTGCGTATAAACACTTTGTCGACAAAGCTTCTTGCCTATGCCATGGACTTCTGGTCCAAGGGCCAGCTGAGGGCCCTTTTCCTGGAACATGAGGTAATTCTCTGTGTTTTAATCATTGATTTGGTCAAATATTTTGAAATACACTATCTTTCAAAAGATTTGATAATTCTTTAAAAATGTTTTTCAAAGTCTCTTATGCACACCCAGGCTGCATTTATTTGATAAAATAATTGTATGACCTACTATTACAATTTAAAATAACTGTTTTCTATTTTAATGTATTTTAAAATGTAATTTATTTATGTGATGGCAAAGCTGCATTTTCAGCAGCCATTACTCCAGTCTTCAGCATCATTCTAATATGCCAATTTAGGTGTCAAGAAATACCTCATCATTATTAGTTTTGAAAACAGTTATGCTCCTTCATATATATTGTTTTCTGGAAAGTTCAGGAATTTTTTTTATAAATAGAAAGTTCAAACATAACTGCATTTAATTGAAATAGGAATATTTCATAACAGTATAAAAGTATTTACTGTCACTATTGAGCTGTTCATGTGTCCTCGCTAAATAAAAGTAAAAACAAAATACTGGAACTTTTGAAACGGTGTCTAACAGTGAAGATTCTCAGAATGATTATTTTATAGAGCAGTAGTTTAATGAAAACATGTATATTTATATGCACACTTATATGTGTGTATGTACGTTTCAGGGATACTTTGGAGCCGTCGGTGCTTTTCTAGACCTGCTGAAGTCGGCTGATAACGCATAAAGGAAATCATCATCTCCTATGATCCAGAAGCTGCTTTAAGACTTCCACACAGAAGCTCCAACAGGAAAACTGGAATACTGGGAACACTGGGGAAATTTAATAGAAGCCATTATAGTAATTAATCTGTAAATAACCCTTAAAATAAGATTCTAAATAATATTTGTTTGACTAACTTACTCTCCCTCAGACTTCAACTTTTTTCCTTTTATACTGTTTGTAAATCTCATTGTGTAGTGAACAGGGAGAGTTTATATGGTGGCCAAAACCTGCTGTGTTAAGTTTTTGCTATGGTGAGAGTATTCAGCGTTAACTGCTTTCTGTTTCTAGGCCTGGTTCAATAATGGACCTTTCAGAGGTTTTTTTTTTTTGGTGTTAAACTGCTGTTCAGACCCCAAATGATGTTTGACACACTGTTCAAGTTGATTTTCAAGTCTCTGGTCTGTGTTAAATGTGTGCAGACTACTTGTAGTAAAGGCATTGGTCTTTACACAGCATAGATCAACCTTTTTCCGGTTGTATCTCCTTTCACTCTTCCTCTTCACTACAATTAACAGTTTTCCATGCATTTATATGCATGAAAGTAATTTTAAACGGGGGTGTTCGATGTTGGAATTTTATATCAGAGTAGTTGAACATTTAAAAAAATATATATTTACACTGATTCACATGAAGCCTTTACTTATAAAATGATACACAGGAAGCTCAGGGTGTCTCACTTTTATTTTTGAGAGGGAATTCTGTGGGACCAAGTGGCCAGTTTGACAGGCACTTCAGATAGAAAGCTCCCCTAACATCCCACATTTTTGTTGTCTTTGTCCAGCTTTGCCTGTTTTTTTTATCTTGCCTTTTCCCATTCTTTTTACCATCTAAACCAAAGCTACTTCAGTCATCTTTATCTGAATGCACACAGTTATATATGCATATACCTCCTCTTTGGTTGCTTTCTTCTTATCTATAATGGTACTAAGAGTACTTGAAGTAGCCGTGTGGTGACAAAACATAAAGTCAGTATGACAGCAGTTACCCACAACCCCCCATTCCTCTCTATTCAGACAGTTTAAAGAATCAGCCATTGTGTTTCCATTGTAGTGCCAAAGTGAGATGGGGAGGAGTCAAACCAGACAGTCTGCCAGTGCAAGCATTCCTGCTTCACCAGGCCATGAACCACATTACTTCTCCTAAAGTTTGCCTAGCATTAGAGTATTTCTAAGATGAAGTTCAATATCATATGTCATTAAAAATAAAAACACCACTCCATTACTATTTAACTCTATCGTTCATTTCTTTCTTCAAGTCTTTCTTGCCTTCTATGGAATAGTTCTCCTCCGTTAACATTTGTGGCTGTTTTTAGGTTGTGCTTTTATTTTATTTCTTCTTTTTTTTAACTTTTATTAACTTTTTTTTTGTTATTTTTTAATGGGTTTTCCAAGGTAACATCGCAGAAAAATCTGAATTTGATTTTGGGGACCTCACGTTAACCGCAATATTATTTTCTTTCAGAATTTTATTTTATTCTTTTTTTCTTTTCTTTTTTTATAAAATCAAAAAAAGTGTGCAGTTAAAAATGTTAATTAAGGCTTTGGTTGGCCTTGTATATTTGCATTAAATTATTTAACAGCATATTTTGGGTACAACATTTGACAGTCATTGTGTGATTTGATTTTAATTCTGTTATTATTTTTTGCCATTACTGGATTTTTTTTTTTTTTTTTAAATGTATGAAAACCCCTCATTCTAGATTAGGTTGCTCTTTTCATTTGTAACCAAACAGTGTATAAATCTGAAAACCGTAAGCTTTATGGATGATTAACATTCATGAAGATTGTACATTTATGGTATTGACAATTTGTTCTTGCCACATAATCTTAGTAAGATGCAAGTATGAGCATGTTTCAAGTGTTCAAGCCTGTGTAATTGCACTGCACAATTCTATGCTATACTCAGAGCTGTTATTCATTGCGCATTAGACTTAGTACAGCTTCATGTTTTGCAGATATTGGTAAGGTTTGAAAAGTAACTTTTGTTGTCATACCAGTAAGCAGCAAAACTGGCTGCAAGTTACAGCAATTTTATTTAGTACAGAAACAACACACCGACCTTAAAGTTTAAAAGCTGTATTGGCCTATATAATAGACTAATAGGTTGTACTAATACAACTCCTTTGAGATCATGTAAATGTATATGTTCTCTTCCTCTGAAAGGTGACCTTTCACTCCTCTTGCTATGCAGTAAAGGCAGTTGCTCTGAATGTTGTTGGCTAAAAGCAGCTTGGTTGAAAGAGTCACGTAGCTCTTAGAAACTAGCTGCTCATGTCCTGTTTGACTTTTGTCAGTAACACTGTTATGAAGAGTGTAAAGGGGCTTTTGAACATGTTATTGTTCTGTTTCTGTATGGGCGTTTTCTTTTGATTCTTACTGACCTTTTTAAACAAATGATCCTTTGAGTTGCTAGTTTAATGCTACTTTAATGGATACTTTGTGCTGTTATATGCGATTGTACAAACTTTAATATTCCTGTCTTTGTTTTTCACCTCTCGGATATCATTGAAGCAACTCTGTGTTGATCTTTGTGGCTTTATTAAGAAACTATGAGAGATTTGATGTCTGGGTGATTCACTGGGTTTAACTGGATGCTGTTATGCATAGACTCAAGAAATGACATATCAAAGAATAATAAAGGTGAAAAACAAACGTTTATTAATTGTTTACTATTAATCTGTGTTCTTATAACTTAGTGTACCCAATGAAAATTTGCCATTTTAATGTTCTCTTCAATTATCGTCACCCTTTTGAAAAGTTTACATTTAATAATGAGGACAAGAATTGCACAGGTTTGTGATAGGCTACTAAATGTCTAGAACAATCAAACCACTTACAACCCACTAAAAACTTAGATAAATGCTTTTCAGAAGCAAATGAGTGGCTCACCTTGCTCCTTAGGGTAATATGCACTGGCAAATCACTTCTCCTTAATAAAGCTTTAGCTTGAACACTAAAGAAAAAATCATATTACATATTGATATCAGTGTTTCACTTGGGTCTTGAATTTTCAGTACTTCAGTAATCACAAAAAATTAGTTTACACATTCCGGGCATACATTTTTTTACCATAAATTACTTTTGCTGATGAGTAAAGTACTTCTTAGGGTCGTTGTCGCACAAACTATTATTTTTTAGAACTTTATTAAAGGTTTATAAGTCTCAAGCAGTTTTAGTGTAGATATATGATTTTGAAGTTGACAGCTAACTGTAGGCTACTAAGGGGAGTTTGACCAAAAGACAATTGGGTTTGATCAAGCCAAACCACAACAGATTGGGTCCTGAAAACATCTTATTGAAATTACATTAAACAGTCGACCCCCCCTAAAAGTCATTGTATAATATGAACACAACATGGGGTAAGAGGCAAAACAAATATTCGACCCAGGACTGCAGTTAAAAGTAGTTTAGACCGCTGACTTGAAAGCAAGCAAGAGGTCCACTCTACAGTTGTGGCCAAAAGTTTTGAGAATTATATAAGTATTAGATTTCAAAAAGTTTGCTGCTAAACTGCTTTTAGATCTTTGTTTCAGTTGTTTCTGTGATGTACTGAAATATAATTACAAGCATTCCATACGTTTCAAAGGCTTTTATCGACAATTACATGACATTTATGCAAAGAGTCAGTATTTGCAGTGTTGGCCGTTCTTTTTCAGGACCTCTGCAATTCGACTGGGCATGCTCTCAATCAACTTCTGGGCCAAATACTGACTGATAGCAACCCATTCTTTCATAATCACTTCTTGGAGTTTGTCAGAATTAGTGGGTTTTTGTTTGTCCACCCGCCTCTTGAGGATTGACCACAAGTTCTCAATGGGATTAAGATCTGGGGAGTTTCCAGGCCATGGACCCAAAATTTCAACATTCTGGTCCCCGAGCCACTTAGTTATCACTTTTGCCTTATGGCACGGTGCTCCATCGTGCTGGAAAATGCATTGTTCTTCACCAAACTGTTGTTGGATTGTTGGAAGAAGTTGCTGTTGGAGGGTGTTTTGGTACCATTCTTTATTCATGGCTGTGTTTTTGGGCAGAATTGTGAGTGAGCCCACTCCCTTGGATGAGAAGCAACCCCACACATGAATGGTGTCAGGATGCTTTACTGTTGGCATGACACAGGACTGATGGTAGCGCTCACCTTTTCTTCTCCGAACAAGCCTTTTTCCAGATGCCCCAAACAATCGGAAAGGGGCTTCATCTGAGAATATGACTTTGCCCCAGTCCTCAGCAGTCCATTCACTATACTTTCTGCAGAAGATCAATCTGTCCCTGATGTTTTTTTGGAGAGAAGTGGCTTCTTTGCTGCCCTTCTTGACACCAGGTCATCTTCCAAAAGTCTTCGCCTCACTGTGCGTGCAGATGCGCTCACACCTGCTTGCTGCCATTCCTGAGCAAGCTCTGCACTGGTGGCACTCCGATCCCGCAGCTGAATCCTCTTTAGGAGACGATCCTGGCGCTTGCTGGACTTTCTTGGATGCCCTGAAGGCTTCTTTACAAGAATTGAACCTCTTTCCTTGAAGTTCTTGATGATCCTATAAATTGTTGATTTAGGTGCAATCTTAGTAGCCACAATATCCTTGCATGTGAAGCCATTTATATGCAACGCAATGATGGCTGCACGCGTTTCTTTGCAGGTCACCATGGTTAACAATGGAAGAACAATGATTTCAAGCATCTCCCTCCTTTTAACATGTCATGTCTGCCATTCTAACCCAATCAGCCTGACATAATGATCTCCAGCCTTGTGCTCGTCAACATTCTCACCTGAGTTAACAAGACGATTACTGAAATTATCTCAGCAGGTCCTTTAATGACCGCAATGAAATGCAGTGTGAAGGTTTTTTGGGGATTAAGTTAATTTTCATGGCAAAGACGGACTATGCAATTCATCTGATCACTCTTCAATACATTCTGGAGTATATGCAAATTGCAATTATAAAAACTTAAGCAGCAACTTTTCCAATTTCCAATATTTATGTAATTCTCAAAACTTTTGGCCACGACTGTACTTGTAGTCTTCCACCTCATGTTGGCTGGCTGTGGTTTCCGCCCTGTTGATCTGTTCAAGCGCACACACCATGTGTGCCAATGTGTACCACACTTTGGAGGAGAGCAGTGGTTGTTTTTGTTCCTCGTCTGCTCTAGATTCTGTACACTGGGAAATGTGTTCCAGTGTTAAGTTTCCACAGTCTGTGATGATTTGGGGTGTCATGTCATCTGCTGGTGTTGAGCCATTGTGTTTTTTTAAAAACTAAAGTCACAGCACCCGATTACCAATAAATCTTAGAGAACTTCATGCTTCCTTCTGCTGACCAGCTTTTTGTAGATTCTGATTTCATTTTCCAGCAGGATTTGGCACCTGCCCTATCTGCCAAAAGCACCAAAAGTTGATTAAATGACCATGGAGTTGGTGTGCTTGACTGGCCAGCAAACTCACCAGATCTGAACCCTATAGAGAATCTATGGGCTATTGTCGAGGAAAACAAGAACCAAAACATGCAGATGAAACGAGAACCAAAAAATGCAGATGAGCTGAAGGCCACTGTCAAAGAAACCTGGGCTTCCATACCACCTCAGCAGTGCCACAAACTAATCACCTCCATGCCACGCTAAATTGAGGCAGTAATTAAAGCAAAAGGAGCCCCTGCCAAATATTGAGTACATGTACAATAAATGAACATGTGAACATATGAACATTTTGGAAAAAAAATAAAACAAATTGACTAACGTTTTAAGGCTAGTCTAAGCAGTTTATGCAACTGGGATATGGGCCAGCATAGAGTTATTTGTGGCAGGACTTATCCTGGAACAATTTTCTTTACTTTGCTCTTACTCACTAACTAGAATTGTAAATCCTGAGGTTTATGTTCTCACATTCATGAAGGTGAGTAAATGATGACAAGAATGTTAATTTTCTGGTTGAACTATCCCATTTATCTCAGAGACATAAGTGAGTATTTATTCCAGAGACATAAGTGAGTATTTATTCCAGTGCACCACAGTGTCAATTGAAGCAAGTTCACAATAACCATTTTATACTGATTTAGATTGCTCCTTATAAATGAAAGCAAGAAGGAACAGAAGAAATGAGAGAAAAACAGCAAGTATGTCCCAAACAGAGCCGGAGAGAGCAAAACCAGCTAAAACTTGACTGATGAGGAAACAAGAGTCTAATAGAAGTGAGAGAGTGAGGAAGAGGGTGAAGAGAGGAAGCATCTTGTCCAGCATAAGTCTAGAGATGAGAGAAAAATCCCAACAGTCAGTGGGCGCTCCAGAGGCCGGATGGGACTGGATGATCGTGGCCGGATGTTTCCTTACCACCATTTGCACACGTGCAGTCACTAGGTTCATTCTTAATCACGTCTCACCTTACCAGGATTTAAAGTGGTACCCTAATGTCACTTCTGTGTCTGCCAGATTAATGCGAGACCAAATTAAACTAAATGCTGCAGAAATGGCCCTTAAACTCGACCAAGATTCTGATAATCTTTTGTTTTTAAATTCCACTAGGAAAATCATGGATCAATTGGATTTTGATAAAAACTTTGTACTTAAAAGGAATAAAAAGAATGTTGCACTATGCAATAGAAGACCTTTATCATATTGCTTTGTCGAATCTGGACTTTTTCATGCTGGTTGCATGTGTTTCCATCTTTATTTTGTTGAATTCCAGTCATACTTTTCCAGAGATTATTCTGCAACTGCATGGATAGACTCTTTGCTGGACTTCATGATGTGCAGTAAAAAAAAAAAAAACCTTCCAATGTTTTATAATAATGTACATTTATTCTATTTGAAGCAGCAGCACATGTATGCAACACATAGGTATGTCCACTTATGTAAACAACAGTAAACAAACTCCACAATCATGGGAAGGAGGAGGCGGAAACCGGCGGACATTCAAATGAGACTTTAAGATTAAAAAATAAACACAAAACAGCGTGACAGCCCCTCGTGGACTACTGCCGCACATATATACAAATAAAACACAAAATAAAGCCCAGGCCTGGTCCTCTCTCGTCCTTCACTGTCGTCACTCCTCTTTTGTATCCTTCCGATCTCCTCCGTGGGACTCGGGACCGGTGGAGCCTCACCGGCCTCATTATTTAAACAAGATGAAAAGTAAAATCACAATTTGTTATCCATATTCCTCCATATCTAATGTCAAGGGAATAATCCTATATTTTAACACTGTGCATCTTTACTTCACACCTCATTCAGTTCTGTCCCTTCTCAACAATTTTCCGGATCTCATCTGCTGTTTTTCGTTGCTTCATTTCATACAGAGTATTGATGAGAGCTGGGTAGGCTCCACGTAAACCTTGTCTCTCGTACCAAGCATGCAGAAGTGCGTATTTCTGTTCTTGCACATCATTTTTGTTGTTAAGCTCATGCTCCTCAATTTCAGCTTTTCTCATGCCACTGTGCCTGGCAATATGTTTCACCGTTTTCCAGTCCAGAACGTCAACAATATCTAGTAGGTGAGGGTCCAGGTCTAAATCTACACAGAAAAAGAAGAGCACTGATATAATGTCCTGCTATTACTGTGATCTAATGTCTTTATATTCCATACACTTTCCATCAACAGGGTACAAAACAGGCATGGATTTATTTTAATGGTTATTTTAAATAGTTTATTAATCAACAATTAACTGCACAAAGAAGTGCTAATATTACATTATTGGTAACTGAAATTATGTGAATGAACTTAACATGAACTCAACAAATACATGATGCAAGAAAATTACCATCATGAAGTTATGAAGCCCCCCTGCAATTACCCACCCCTCTACCCCCGGAGCGCGTTTTTAAATGGGAAACCAATCTAAAGCATGTGCTGTGTCCCAATGTGCCTACTTATACTTCGCCTTTAACGTATGTACTCTTTTGGTGAAGAAAAAGTACACAATTTTGAGTGTGTAGTAGAAGCATATGTAAAAAATAAAAACCTCTCCTACTCAAACATTTCTTGTGACTGGTTAAATCTAAATTTTTCAACTGGCCTAATTGAATTTATAAAATTAGGCCAACTGAAAAATGCAGATGTGATCAGTCAATAGAAAAATTTGAATTGGAGAGGTCTGATTTTTTTTTACAGTAGGCAAGTTTTGGGATGTACTATTATGTAATACAATTACCACTCTGTTAGTTACACACATCCTGTCACTGTAAACTGGCCTGGCTGTCAATTATCTTGTCACAGTTAACATCCTTCACTTTTCATTTCATTTAACTTCCTACCGCATTGGAGAGAAAGTAGTAGCAAGTTTATCTGGCAGCTGTAGGTCTTTATGCAGAGAATTCTGAAATTTTTTTTCGTGTTTGTAGTTCTAAACTGAATCCTTCATCACAGCGCAATGGACTGTGGGCAATATTAGCCATTAGAGTAGGGAAGGGATGAATAGGATGGATGGTATGAACATTGGGAAGCAGGTATGTATGTATGCATTTAACAAAGTTCAAGACTCTGGGAAGAAGGAAGCGGGAACCATAAAATATTGTAACATTTTATAACATAAACAACAAAAGCGCGTATTTGTCTCTCTTTGTTTGTGCTCTGGAGAGCTTCAATGGTTTCTAATTACAACACTTTTTTTTTTTGCAGCGTTGAAAATTGTAGCCAATCACAGACATATCTCTTTATTTCTTGAACGAAGCGGCCAATCAGAGGTGTTTCAGTTAGTCAGAATCCACTCAGCGCTCAAAATGACAGTGTTTGTTCGGTCCTGAATTCTGCAAGCTAATCCTCTCATTATAATAAACCTAAATGTAGACGCTATGTAAATAAGTAAGTTATTGTGCTGTGTAGAGACATTAATTGATTATAACTGAATTTTCTGAGATCGCGATAAACTGTAATGAATGACAGCTCAGTGATTATTAAGAGAGCGCTCTTTGAGCGCTTTATTGGTTATCCATTCAGAAATTGAATAAAATTTTGTTTTTATTATATGTTAAAACAGATATGCATGAAAGCTAAAGCATCCTCACTAATTTCAGAAGAACCCACAGTGATTTGATTCTGGAACAGAGCACCATTCGATGCGAATGATCTCCAGTGTATTTAGAGCATTCACTGCTAATTTCAAAAATGCTTTTGAGCTTTTGTCTGGTGCTGAGCCAGAGATAGTCAAGCTTTTCATAGCCTATATCACAACGATATTTTAAACCAAATAGCAAAAAAGACATTTTTTAAATACACACTGATGGTTGTATAGGTTGTATTGTATAGGCAACTATAATGTTCACTCTATTCTTCTCTTACTTTAAAGATGACTTATTCCGATGATACACGGGGCAACATTTTTTGAGCAATTTTGTTTTGGCACTTTCCCATTGAGAATGGTTAACAAATTTCTATCTGGATACTTTAGATCAGTTGTGGGCCCTGTGTATCACCTGGTTGCCTGTTGATGGCAACGTCGCCCCCTCACCCAAGATGAGTGTGAAATGTCAAAAATAATGGTTTATTTAAAAAATATATAGTTGCCAAATACATAATCTTTCTAGCATTAATAACTAATAGCAACAATTTAGGACAGTCCGTTTCACAAAGTCGCATATTTTTGTTTGTTTGTGTTGCATATGTTTAATAAAGGGCTAGATGATCGTAGTTTGTTTATTATTTTGCTGTATTGTTGTTGTTTGTTGCTGTTCAAGTTGTTCTAACTTAAAATGATTCATCTGTTAAATGGGTCGCAATGAATGTGTTATGTTAAGGAATCAGTCGCAATGAGCTTGTGTTTCATTGTAAAGCAGACACAATTAAGTATTTCTGGTGGTTGTGGTGGTGTCACTTGTCTATATTTGTGATAAAACTTATGCCTAAAACTGCTCATATTTTTATTCCCAGGATGTCAGACTTTTGAATTTGGTGGCTGTGTGATTTTGTTTTATTCAATACTCTGCCATCTGTATTTGCTAAGAAGCTTTTAATAGGTTAATTCACTCAGAATACATGTTTCATTCCACTGATCTGCCTCACGACCAAATCTCTATCTGTGTGAACCCTGTATTATAATGGTTGTAGTAATATCGGTCCGACACATACGTGAATGGGCCACAAAAGTATTTTTTTTCTATATACTTTTACTTAGTGCTATGTCATCGCCCCCTTTCGTCACCTCAGCCGCCCCCTCATCAGTGCTGCGCTGGCATCGGCTCTGGTATCATCAGCCTTACTTTTATGTATTTCTGAATTTACATGATTTTAATCCAAAAACCTGGTGTTGGGACTGCTAATATTAGATTTTTAAAAACTTTATATGGTAACATATCAAATAGTTCTCAGAAGTAAACATACCTTCCAGTGGTGGGGGTTTCTACGTGGGGAGAAACAGGCAAATCCATCAGTCACAAAAGTTTTAAAATACAAATAAAAAACTTTAACTGTAACACCACAAGGGTGCAATGAAAGTTTACAACAAGAGAATTGACTCACCGGATCGATCGGTCTGCCCTTAAAACAATACTTGTTGTTTTTCCATAGCCAAAAGACTACCGCCAAACTAACACCAGCCGCAACTATGAGTGATACCAAAACAGCTACAGTGGCCCCTGAAATAAGCAATGATATGAGTCCATTATCTGTAATGTTCTTAGTGTTTATACTGCATAAGCTTTAGAGGACTCTTTTTCAGTTATTGCTTATACTGTGTGTACACAGAAGTGCTCTTGGGACATGGGCATTTTAACATGTAATGAAATCAGTGATAAAGCAGCCCTTGCCTTGGTGGTTTTCAGGCTCTTTGGCATCATGGCACACAGTGTTGGTGGTCTCTGTACAATTTTCTTTCACTCCATGTTTCTCGCACCTGTTGTGTAAACGATATATAAACAGAGAAATCTGAATAATAAACTATAAAAATGCTTAAAATTTCAGATCTTCGAGGAACTGTTAGCAAACCCCTGAGCAGAAACACTCTATGACCAACTTTACCAGTGTTACAGTTATTTAATTAATATTGCTATGTATTATGAAAGCACAAGCATTGCTGTTATTTTTCTATTTTGTGTGTGTGTGTGTGTGTGAGAGAGAGAGAGAGAGAGAGAGAGAGAGAGAGAGAGAGAGAGAGAGAGAAATTAGAAACTAAAGATAACTTAAATCAAGAACATTTTAATGTTTCCGTCACACTGAGTCTGCATTTTGCTTAGATTTTACTTGGTTTGAATTGGAGCAACATAAGAAATCTGCATGCACAAGCTTTTTATAGTAATCTCCATTCTAACTTACTAAACACATAGAAAGAAAAGGTTATTTGGCTACATACGTGTCACATGGATAACAGGCCTTGCACAGGATACCCTTGTCACAGTAAAAACAATTCTTGCACCTGCAGACAGTGTTGGAATATTCCGAACAACTCCCCTTTTCTTCCATGTTTGCTATTGCAAGAACAGAAAGCAGAAATAAGTTTTGTAAGAATTTGTAAAATTAGTTTCTCACATGCTTCCATTTGGGCTTCAAGAAGCACAGTACTAGCCTTTGAAAACAGTCCAATCTCTAGCATTACGTTTTGACTAATATTTTCTAAATAACAGTTGACTGTCTACAGCCCGTTTGTTAAATTTCCTGTTTATTAGATAGTATAAATAAAAATAAAAATAAAATAAAAAACATTGATTTGCAGAAAAATCACAGTTCAGTTGACAAAACTAACAATGTTCATATGTTAAGACCTACCATTGGAATCGCAGACTTTACAAGGCCAGCATTTGTTCTCACTGTTCGGGTGATCTATATAGGAGCCATGCTCACACAACTCACAATATGTGTTATTTGTATCTGTGCAGTCTTTCAAGACCCTATAACCTGTAACACAAACAATTACACACTGGTATATACCCTTGAGAACATCATTTTGTTCCAATCAAAAATAAAGCCCTGCTGAATGTAAATCTATTCAAATCCTGTGCCTAGACTTTTGATGTGAAATAAGAAACGGAAGTCCACCTCGCTAACAATATATACTGTGTATGCTATGTGTGTATAGGCTATATTAGATCCTACCTGTGGGACAAAGGCAGCACTTTCTTCCCTCATGCGGATAAGTCCCGAGGTCACAGTCGCTGCGTCTCGTGCGCAGGCTCCTGCCTTCTGTCAGCCCTATAAACATCTGAAACACGGGAAAACTGCACTTAACAGATCAATTCTGAAATTAAAGTTAAGTTTTCTTGTTGAAATTCTTTTCAGGCATGCCTTGTCAACCGCAGGTAAACCGACCATACCGCTTCAGAAAGCTAAGCGACAAAACGAAACCGAAAGTGTTTCTCAACCTTTTATACTAAATGTTTAGTACGTTTATACTATCTTCTCTAAGTTGTATTCAATTATTTTTAAACCAGAAATCAACAAATATAGTAAAAACCGATTGCATACATTTATGTATTCCTCAAGGGATGGTTTTGAATGTAGGGCATTTTAGATATGCACCATTAAATTCAGAAGGCTATAAAATTTAATAAGGTTTTACTTACCGCACACCACAGAAACACAACGACATGTCGCCGTCGTACATACATGTCTGAATATTAGCCTAATAGACACGAAGAAAGTTTAAATAACCAAAACAACCTCGTTACACCATCAACAACATGTAGAGAGGAAAAGGAAATGGGAGTAGGCGGTTTTTCGCGAGCTTTTTTGTTCTTTTCAACCGAATCTTATCAATCTGTCTAAACAAAACGGCTCTATCAAAGCTATTCTCGAGATAATAAAAAAAATCACATACTCATTGAATCGAGTATATAATAGTTGGTTTTAATGAATAGCATTAATTGCATAGCCCTCAAGGAGCGCTTGATTTCCTAAATACGGTATGATGTACATAAATCAAACGAACCGGTTCACTGAAACGAACAGTTCAAAAGAACCGATTCGATGTAAAAGGGCGGACTTCCCATTACTATGGAGCTGTCTTAGGGTAGTCTAGGGAAATTTGTTATAAAGGAGCTTTATTCAGATTTCAGGTCGTTCTTACCGCGAACATTTGTAGACCAAAAGTGATCTTTTAAATCTATTAATTTCAAGCATTAGCATCTGGCATTTTTATCAACAACACTTAATTAAGATGTACCTTTATAAGGCTCTGTACGGCTATTGCACTGGAAATGGTCATGTGATTTACAACAGTGGTTCAATAGAATGCCAGCTACAGTTTATTTCAATTTCTCATTCTCATTCTCTTCTGTTACACTGTGTGAACCCAGGACATACCATGGCAATGGAGGCCATTTCATAAGTTTCTTGAAACTTCTCATTCTCCAAAAAAGGATCTTGAGACTAATGGAGCTTTTTTAACTGCCTGTACTTTAAATGTCTCAAAGTTAGCCAGACGGTCAGGGTATATTCTGGCAAACTGACATAACTCAATTAGTTTTCAGTGAACTAGCCTACTATATGCAATAACTGATTTATAGGTTTAATTTGATTTAAATTTCAAATACACCAACATCTGCAGGTTAAACAGCAGTTTCAGTGAATACGCTATTATCGTGTCTTCAAAACTACACTTATACTAAAGTATAATGTGAGGTACTGTGGCTTTTTAAAAAAAATGCCATCAAACCAGTATGGCAGATGAACATTTGGGTACTTGGTAGCTCCTACCAAACCTTGTGTCGGTTGTTCTATTCAGAAACTGTACACGAGTGAGCACACGCTCTCGGTTTGGGTGTTACCATAATGTTGCATCTTTTTTTCTAAAAACCACACAGGAAGGTGACACTTATTGGGTGCATGTGGGGAGGTGGGGTTAGACGAGATGGCCATTTCAGATCAACCCTTTCATACAACGAAACAACGAAAAGAAGTTCTTAGTAGCCATGAACTCTGATAATGTGTGTTTCTGTTCTTACGTAACACTGCAGTCACACACATTCTTTCAAACTCTCAGCTGTGTGACCCAGTTTCTGTGATTTTCTTTATTGGTTGAGCCTCTGCTGTGAATTATTGGAATTTTTTTTTTTTTTTTTTGACTACTGCTTGGTTACTGGCAGATGGCACTAGAGGACAATATACATATTGTTATAGTGTTAGTAAATTAAATATAAGTTTAGCTATAGTTATTTTATATATAAAATATTTAAATTTATTTGGGGAAAGTCGTGGCTTAATGGTTAGAGAGTTGAACTTATAATCCAAAACGTAGTGAGTTCGTGTCTCAGGCCGGCAGGAATTGAAGGGGGGGGGGGGGTGAATGTACAGTGCTCTCTCCACCTTCCATACCACGACTGAGGTGCACTTGAGCAAGGCACTGAACCCCTAGTCAGACTGACGATTGAAGGTCTAGAATCTATGGTAGCTTTTATTGGCCAAGGCCCATCTATGAGGCCATTTGACTGACATGTTAAACAACCAATCAGTTTGTTTCGTTCAGAGTCACGTTTTGGGGCGCAGAAATGTCGCCACACAGCAAATTGCCCAGTGTTCATTTAACTCCACAAGTGTACATTTTACACTTCTCTGGTGTACCACATGGGTTTATTCTAAAAATGTACAAAGATTAATTGTGCTTTTAGCACTCTGGAATTAAGAAAATTTCTAAATTTCCGAATGTTCAGTATTTCTTTTTAATTGTATTTATATACAGATCACACAAACCTTTCAAACCCATTGGATTTATTTTCTCAAATTCAACAGACCACAAAGAAATGCAACTCATGATGTGTTTAAAAACACAATTAGTACAGCATGCATAAAAAACTGTGTGACACAGCATTAAAAGAACAAATCATTTAAATTTCAGTCATTAGTGCAATTCATATTACTACTGTTAAATGCTAATGACTTGGTAATGTTTTTGAAAGATTTTTACACTTTAAAAAAACAAAAGCGATATTTTGCCTCATAGTGCATCCCCCAAACATGAACAAGCGGGCCTGTCTTCCTGATGCATTGGGGATAGTGGATTATGAAGTGAAGCTTGGGAATAAGATTTCTTGGATAGAGTTCTTTGAACAGCGTGTGGTGTTCACAGATCATATTTTTCAGATGAACAGTCATTCCATTCGAGATAACTGGAGAAAACACTTTATTATCTGCAGTAGAAGCAGATTTCTAATGAGGCAAAATGCCTGGATGGCATTGAGACCCAACCCATTCCCAGCTTAGTTTTCTGAAATATTAAATATCAATACATTGAAAAGTACAAAGGCTGAGAGAGGACTTAGTCATGCAGGGGATGAGCTGTCATCCGCAGCAATGTAGTAGTCATGGATGTTACTCTTCGAAGTACCAACTGTCAAGATGTAGGGCTGTGATGTCTGTGTTGAACCAAGGACTTCTTCAAAAGTGCAATAGGACTGAAAACAGAAAAAAAACATTCTCGTTTAAATTAATATACACCTACACATTAACAAACCTTCTAGGCATGACTTGCAGTTCTACATAACATTAAGAGTAAGCATACCTTGTGAAATCTTACTACGCGATCCAAAGCTTCACGCACACTGATCTTGACAAATTTATTCTAGAAGGTGGTGGCAGGAGATAGACCTGCAATAACAGAGAAGACATAACTCTGTCCCAGTCTAAATTCAAAAAAGAAAACGCAAACCACAACAAATCTATATAATCAAATACCAATATACATAAGCTATTTTATACACACATAAAATGATTATCCTTGCTCTTGATTAGCATACATAATGAACTGCCTGTACCTCCTTGACTGGTGTGGCAGTGTTCTGAAATGTCTTCTTCCCAGCAGGCTTTTCTAAAACACCTTTCACAAGCTTAAAAAGAAAAATTGTAAAATTATCTTAGAAAACAACATTGACATTTTAGCAGGATTGCGACGAGCCTGCAACTCCACAAGTTCATCAGCAAGTGGCTCATATATAGCAAAAGCACATATTACCTCCTTAGCTTCTAGCAAATGGTCATCAGAACGAGCTCTTTTAGGTGGAAAGAAAGGACCATTGTTGTCTGGTGGCTGTGTGCCTGACGATGATTCAAATGAATGAAGTGATGGTGTATCGGTCTCATTTGAAGATGACAGCTTGTGTTTGGAAGCGCAACACCAAAATATTGCACCACTTGGGGGCACAATGTCCCACAAGCTGGTATTTATTACAGTAAATGTACACTTTTATTTGAACACTGTAACACCATAAGGCCTTACACTGAAATTTTAACACCACCGAATTTGCTGTGCACAATTACAGACTGGTGAGTAAAACTCTCAGATATCGAACTTCAAATATTTGACATACTTTTGAATATCCATCATTTAGTTATGTCACTGTTGTAAACTTGATGGCTTTTTTTTCATGAGGTGGTTTGGCACCACATCATTTTTGTTAACACATTTCCCAAAAATCATGTATAATTCAACCAATCTGATGACGACTTCGACAATTCTGAAGTATTTCCACTTTTGTGTCACATATGCATCAGACGTTTAGCCAATGGTCTGTGGGTGTGACTACCGAACCCCCAACTGCTCCCTGGGCACAGCAGCATAAATGGCTGCCCACTGCTCTGGGTGTGTGTTCAATGCTGTGTGTGTGCACTTTAAATGGGTTAAATGCAGAGCACGAATTTCGAGTATGGGTTACCATACTTGGCTGTATATCACATCACTTTCACATTGTGTATAATAATGAGTTCTGTATTGTCCAATTAGATGCTGCTATGAGATTGCATGGGGACTAGTTCACTGATTGTTATGTTCAGATTTAGTGCTCGCAGGTTCCAGTGCGGATGGTTGTAGTCAAACCCATCAGCACTGGGCAAGAGCATGAACCCCGCTGTTGTAAAGTTATGCTTTACTAGTAAAGTTCCTTCAATGGATTGTCTTTGTTGTGTGCTTCTCTTCATGCCTACAGGGACACTGACAGACTAACGTTAGAGATGAGAGCACAACAAGTGGTGTCCGAAGTTGAGTGCGATAGGAAATCACCAGCGAATTGTGTGTGTTATGAACTGCTGGGACATCAGTTGTGATTCTATGGACATTATAATCTGCAAAACGGCATTGTGAAGTATTATTAAAGACTGATTGACACGTTTATTTGGCGCATTAACCACTCTTTTACGGAAATAAAAGCAGCATGGAATTCCCCTCCCCGAGAGGCGTGGCGCTGGAAGTCTGACAAATCATTTGGCTGCCTGCCAGGTTTCACAGGCACTGTAAAACAGCCTTGAAAAGTCACATTTCAACTCACAGAGCAGAATATACTTCCATATTAATAAATAAATATTATAAATAAAACATTGACAGAAAATACAGGTTGGATTTAAATTATAATACAAGATGGATTAAACTGTTGCAGAAGTCTCACTCGGAGCATCAGCTACCCCAGACCCCCCACACTGGCTACAGGCTGTGCTGTAACAACAAAATAAGTAATTTCAAAATGCCATTTCACCTCTGCTCCAAAGACTAGAAGCTACAAAGACTTGTTTGTTAGCTCTCACGCTGCAGCCCTATGCCAAAAAGGTAACATGTGGTCCACACCCCCATGATGACACTACCACACTTTCATCTGCTCCAGATAGAACACTTGTTACAAACATAGAAGCAACAGTGCCTTCAGAAGCTGAACAACTTTTTGCTGCTGAGCTCGCTGTCATTGATAGACATGTACGGACCCCAGCTAGTCCAAATTCCTCGACACCTGGCCCTGATGTGAGACCCAGAAGCCATGCACAGGGACCCAGCCGTTATAATGGCTCATTCAACTTGGGCCCACACATGCACGCACAGCTTCAATGCCCACCCATCATCTCACAGCCACTTATGGTAGAGCTCCAGATGGACCTAAAGCTAAACTTGACACTTACGATGGAATGAATGACTGAGACTCTTATTATTATTCATTTTGAGCGCAGAGCTGTCATTTATAGATGGAGTGCAGTAGAGAGAGTGGATAAACTGCATGAATGTCTAATGGGCACTGCTGTTAGATATTTGTGCTCATTACCTGAACACATCCGTGAAGATCACTTTCTGCTGAAAGAACAGCTGGCTTTACGATTTGGCTAAAAAGGGCCTCCCGCCACAGCACGGAGGAGACTTGGGAAAATGCCCCTGTGCTAAAGAAACTGTTTCAGACATTTTTGACTGAAGTATTTCATGAAGCATTTGAATATGGATCGCTTCCTGAAAGTTTTAACCAGGTAGTAATATCTCTAATTCCAAAAGGTGACAAAGATTTAACCGACCCAGCCAATTATAGACCAATAAGTTTAATAAATGTCGATTGTAAAATATTATCCAAAGTGTTAGCAACAAGGTTAGAGGTTGTACTGCCACAAATTATTCATAACGACCAGGTAGGTTTTATCAAGAACAGATCTGCGTCAGATAACATGAGAAGATTATTGCATCTCTTATATATGAATAGAAACAATGCAAATCCTGTGTTAGCTATATCTCTAGATGCCCAGAAAGCTTTCGACAGGGTAGAGTGGAGTTTTTTGTTTACCGCCATGGCGAAATTCGGTCTGGGTGGAAAATTTAGATGGATTAAAACCTTGTATTCGGGACCAAAGGCTGTGTTCACAAATGGGGTACTTTCTCCATTTTTTAATATTTCCAGATCAACCCGCCAAGGGTGTAGTTTAAGTCCACTGTTATTCACTATCTTTTTAGAGCCATTGGCTATTCAAATTAGAGAAAACTCAAGAATCAAGGGTGTATTCGCTGGGGGCAGGGAACACAAATTATTTTTGTACGCAGATGACATTTTGGTATTAAGTCAAGACCCCACTAACTCTATCGCAACCTTACTTGAAGTTATTGATAACTATTCGTTGTTCTCTGGATACAAAACTAATTGGCATAAGTCTGAGGCGATGCCAGTCTCACAAGCTTGCACTCATAGTTTATTAACTGGTTTAAATTTTAGGTGGTTGGATAAAGGAATGAAATATCTTGGAATTGAATTGAACCCAAATATTGATGATATTATGGCTGACAATATGGGAAAAATGCTCAACAAAATTAAGACTAACTTGGATAAATGGAGTAAGTTAAACTTGACATTATGGGGGAAAGTAAACACAGTGAAAATGGCCATAGCCCCTCTTATTAATTATTATACTGGAATGTTGCCTATGTGTATACCACGGCCAATACTAATAAGTTACAATAACATGATAAAACACTTTCTTTGGAATGGTGGTAAACCTCGTATTAATATTAATCGGCTTTGCCAACCAAGAAAAGAAGGGGGGTTGGCCCTGCCCAATATAGAACATTATAGTATTTCTTTTGAAATGTCTAGGATGGCCAAACATTGGGCAGGGAAAAATAACCTGGACTGGATTTTAATAGAACAAGAGCTTGCCTCTCCGTTCACACCAATAGATATTTTATCACAAAAGTCAAATAAAGGGGATAAAATGCAAAATCCTGTCTTGAAATTTTCTAAAATGGTGTGGTTGGAGGTACATAAAAAATACAAGCTTGTTACATATGTGCAAAAATACGCCTCCTTGTGGCATAACCCAAAAATTAAAATTAATAAACAGACTATTTACTGGGCACAATGGCTAAGAAAAGGTATTAGAACTATAGGTGATCTAATGGAGGGAGATACATTTATGTCATATGATGATGTCAAAAGGAAATTTAACTTGGAGGGTCCTGACCACTTTTGGAAGTATTTACAAATCAGAGATTGTTTGAAAGGAAGTGTTAAGCTATTAAATGGGAAAAATCCTATAGAAACCTTTCTGCTACTACCTCCACTATTGCGCAAAGCCTCAAAATGGTATAATATTTGCCCCTGGGTTAAAAATAAGACAAATAAAAGTCTGAAAGTAATATGGGAAAGAGATTTAGGATGTACAGTGGATGATGATACATGGGATTCAATTCTGTCAAATAATGGATTGTACATTAGAGAAGCAAGGGGCAAGTTTATTCAATACAAAATCCTTAATAGATATTATTATAATCCTTCTAGGCTTTATAAAATGGGTATTGGCAGAGACGATTTGTGTTGGAAATGCCAAATAGCTAAAGGCACTTTGATGCATGCCCTTTGGGAATGCCCAGTGATTTATGCCTTTTGGAGCAGTGTTTTAGGTTACATGCAGGGTTGGTTACCCTGTAGTTTGCCCAAGTCACCTAGACTGTGTCTACTCGGAGATAAAAGAGAAGTCCCAATGTTAAATAAATATACTTTTAGAGTGTTAAATACTGCTTTGGTAACATGTTCTCGACTCATTTTGAAATTCTGGAAGGACTCTCATGCCCCAACACTTAGAATGTGGAAAGAAAGAATGACTGAAAATGCAGCATGCGAAAAGATGTTGGGAAGGCTACACTGTACGAATGAAACCATGAAGGAACAATGGGACAATTTCTGCACCTACATGTCTACAATGTAACTTTGACATCAGCTGTTTATAGAGATTTACATTGAACCTCACTGTTTTATGTTTGTTTGTTTGTTTTTATTTCAATTTTATATATATATGCATTTTTTTTTTGCTGTTGTTGTTATAAAATGCAAAAACTCAATAAATATTTGAATTATAAAAAAATAAAAAATAAAAATAAACTGTTTCAGAGTACGCTGAGGAGGTTCACAGGCTTCTCATTTTGAAAGTGGCCAACGTAGTTATGAACCGTGACCCTGTCTCACTGGATGAGGCACAGCAGCTAGTTTCATCCTATGAACACAACTTCAAAATGACACTCGGCCGAGACTTCGATCAGAGGAGGAGGACACGTTGAGTATCCTGGGCTGATCTAGACATGGACTCTGATGAGGAGGCACAGGCCTTGCAGTCATGAAGAGTGCAGTCACAGGACAATGTTACTCTGCACAAGTGATGGTAAGTAACGGAGTAGCTTTTTTCAAGTATCTGTACTCTACTTGAGTAGTTTTATTTTGAGTAAATTTTACTTTTACTTCACTACATTCCAGAGCATAAGATAGTACTTTTTACTTCACTACATTTCATAAAACATGTAGTTACTCTTTATAATATATCACATGCTCCGACACGCAGAAGCAGTTTTTCTGATTCATGAACGAGTTTTTTCAATTAACCTTTTAAATTGGACTGCATATCGCACCAAATGATTCGTTTACGAATTAGAATGATCCGATTGCAGCTGTTCTCAAGTCGACAACTCACTGTTTAGTGCGAATCTCCATTAAACTGAATTCACAAGTAAGTACCGGGAGATCTTGTGAGCGCACACACGTCTGATGCTGTTAAAAGTAATTTATTAATGTGGAAATTTAGGATTAATTATTGAAACTGAAAATCATATTTAGGTCAAAACTGTCTGTTGTTTGTGAACTAAATCTGCTGTAAAAGTGATCTATTTTAACCCACTGAAATGCTTGAATCCAGATGATGCAGACACATCAATCAGTGTCTCTATGTTTTAGGTAAAAAAATAAAAAAAAAACATTAAAATAACACAGATTAAATAAAATAACTCATGCACATTCCCCGCTGCCATAATGTCAACAGTTTTATTGTGACGTCTGTTTTTATATTGTTTATCAACAGTACACATTTGTATATTTTTTGGATTAACTAGCCAAGAAGACAGATATGAATATTTATTCCATACTTTTTCCATACTGGAAATAAATAAATATTGTTAGCTGACTTCAAAAATCTCAAAGAAGAACAGTTAGCAGACCCAGACCTTTCGATTCTCCATAAATTGGTGTCTGATGGTTCTTTGCTTGCAAAGGAAGAAGTCGTGATGCTGAGCCTAGCAGTTCGCAATTACTGGCTGTGCTGGTCCCAAGTGGAGATGAGAGATGGGATCCTCTACTTCCATTGGGACAATATCACTGGAGGTATGTCACCTCTGCGCTTACTTGTTCCCGCTTCCCTGAAGTATGAGGTTCTCCAAGCCTGTCATTTTCCAGCACAAGCAGGTCATGCAGGGGAGGAAAAGACACTCATGCACTCATGAACACAGTCATTACCACTGGTACAATATGGGAAATGATGTATGCCTTTTTGTCAAGAAGTGCCCACAGTGTAGTTGCTGTAAGATCACCAGTCCAATGGGAAGGGCCAAACTCCAGAACTACCAGGCTGGAGCATGGACTGACTCCACCTTGATGTCCTAGGACCTAGGACCATTTCCAGAATCTACGTCAGGCAACCGTTACATTCTCATTACAATTGACCAGTTTACCTGCTGAGTAGAGGCATTCCCTATTCCCGAACAAGGAGCTGAGACAGCTGCAAAGAGGTCGGTGTTTGACTTTGACACATCTCTGTGGCCAAGCATTCAAATAATGCATCTCATAATTTTGGACTGCAGTTATATCTTATCAAAAGCGCATTATTATTCTCTAGCTTGGGTTAAACTAATTAATTTTACTTGGTTGGAACAGCAGCTACACTAATTATGTCTCTATTTGTTTCTCTGTTTTGCCACGGGATGTAAGATTTACACAAGCTTTAGTCTGGATCCAGGACACCTGAGAAGAGATTATGTCACCCCCTCAGAGGACCTCAGATGACGCTAACCCTGAAACAACACACAGAACTACCAAATTTTGATATAAATGTGATTGCATCATATAATAAATGCTGTTTATAATGGTCATCATCTGTTTGACTACATCTTTAATTGATTTTTCTGAAAATTTATTATATACACATAAACTGACAGTCACCACTGATAAGCTACTTCTAAATATTGTAGAAAATTAATTTTCTGTAAAGCTGCTTTGCAGTGATTTGTATCGTAAAAAGTGCTATACAAATAAACTTAAATTGAATTGACTTTATTTCCCGCATTGGAGTTCCCCTTGAAATTCACACTGACCAAGGACGGAACTTTTAGAGCTCATTGTTCAATGAAGTTTGTCGTCTGTTACGAGCCACCAAGACCCAGACCACATTATACCATCCAGCATCAAACGGACAGCATCAAAGTGGAAAGATTTAATAGAACATTATTGCAGAGGATACAGTGTTACGTGGATCAGAGTCAACGGAATTGGGATGAACATCTTCCCCTACTTACTGTGGTGTACAGGAGCACTCTGCATTCAGTGACGTTTCACACCAAATCAGCTGATGCTGGGGCGAGTTTTCCAGCCATATGAAAACTGGATAAGGACAGCAAAGTTAGCAGGGAAGCTAGAGAAACACCTGAGTTTGTTCATTAACTGCAAACTTACACTATGCTCAGATTGGCCAGAAGAAGGTCTATGACTTACAAGCCAGAGAAAAGTCCTACCAAGTGGGTGATCTTGTTTTAGTAAAAGGTCAGTAGCAGGAAAAAGGGGTACAGTCCAAAACTTCAAGCTCCATGGTAGGGGCCATTCGTTGTCACAGAATGCCTTGGACCAGTGCTCTACCGAGTCAAAGACAGATGAAGTGAGACAGTACTGCATCATGATCATTTACAACCCTATATATACGTGATCACATCCCTACCTGGATGCAGCTGATGCGACGGAAATACACCGGTACTGAGGAAGGCTTGTTGGCTCCAAAAACTGCCCAGAAACCTGTAGTCACTGCAGCAAAAGTGGCAAATCCTTCACCCTCCAACAACTCTTTGTCAAAGGAGCCCAAGACCCTTCACACAATGGATTCTAACAGTGATCCAGATCCCTGTGGAAAAGAGGCAACGAAAACAAAAAGGAGCAACTTGTTTGGGCCCCAGTTCGTGATATGGATTAACAAGAAAAAAAAAAAGTGGAAAAAAAAGTGTTTGTGTGTGGTGGTGGTGGTGGGGGTGTTAAAGTGTTAGTTAATTAAATATAAGTTGAGTTAGTTATTTTATATATAATAATGAGTTCTGTTTTGTCCGATTAGATGCTGTTACATCATTACACGGGGACTATTTCACTGATTGTTATGTTCAGATTTAGTATGTTCGCACTGGGCAAGAGCATGAACCCCCCTGTTGTAAAGTTATGCTTTACTGGTAAAGTTCCTGCAACGGATTATCTTTTTGTGTGCTTCTCTTCACGCCTCCACAGACACTGATAGACTAACGTTACAGATGAGAGCACAACAATATACACTTCTCACTGACAATATGAGACTCATGTGAGATATGAGATACAGTATGAATATGAAAATTACACTTAAATGAACCTTTATTTGTAAGAGTGCCGAAGAGAATTTTTGATTTTGATTTGAACAAACATTAAAGCACTAATATCACATCAAAACAACAGAGCCCTGCAGAGTTTAGATTCAATCCTAATTAAACACACCTGATCCAGCTAATCAAGTCCCTCAGGCTTATTTGAAAACTACATGGAATGTGTGTTGGAACTTGTAACAAAACTCTGCAGGGCTCTTGCCCTCCAGGAATTGAGTTTGACACCCCTGTCTTACACGATAACAGTCTAGCACTGCTGTAGGCCATAAAACTGACACATTCATTGATTTGTCACCCCTTTACTCATATGTAGTGCAGAAAACCACAAAGGTCTCGACTTAGTCAGCTTTCTGTCACCTTTCTTTTATCATTGTCAGCTAAAGAAGTGGAGAACTGTCAGATAAAGCTTTCTGCTACATGAAAAGCATTGCTAGTTAGCGAAAACTGAAGGGGAGAAAGACATGTCTAGTATTTGCATTAGAAATCCTAATTTGCAGTATTACTGGTCCTGCGATTTGTTGTTTAATGACAACCTATTTCCTAAGCAGCCATACTAACTCAATAAATTCCTGTTTTTATGCTTTGTGTATCTTCATGGTCAGTTCTCTTTAGCTATAGGTTGCTAGAGGTTTTTGTGGCCTTATATACGTATAAACTGGTAATGACTGCACATTTACACGTTATCTTTATCCCTGTGTGTTTGTCATTGGGTATTAGTGTGTGTGTATGTGTGTTTATATGATGATGTGTTAATGTGTCACATCAACAAAGTCTTAGAAGTTTTCTGAGGTTTTCATAATCTGGGGTCTACTTGAAGCCATTTCAAACCTCTTTATGATCGCCTTTGTGCACATATGAGATGTGTGACAGTAAGCTGGGTTCATGGAGAGGACACACTCCTCTGCGCTGATATGAGAAGTGTTGGTGTGTTATCTGAGCCCCATATTAATTTGGCTGTGACGAATGTTAGACTGGTCTAGCGTAGCCGATCGTCCCTGGGGAAAACACCATAATCCTGTAATCCTTTCCTCTTGGGATTTTGTTTAATCAAGCACTCTTTAAAATGATAGAGCACACACACTCTGAATACTAACACCCATACATTGCAATGTCAATTCTTTTACAGTGCTCAGTTTTACCCTCAGATACTTTGAGACATCAGTTCAGTGTCTACATTTACAAAGGTAACCTACTTGATTTAATTACAGAAACTTGAAGAAGCTGTTTTTTTTATTGACACTGGAGCATGGTTCTGTCCACAAATAGACAACCGTCTCACAGACCTTAATGGGATTATTTCTGGTTCAACACATCAGTCTTGACAGCACTTGTGGCATAATGTTGATTACCAATAAACATAATTTCCACTTGTCCATCCTTTTCTTTAATAAAAAGGCAAAAATTTGAGGTACTGACATTGAGGTACTTACATTGAAAGAGAATGAGGCCATTAAATGTTAAAATACGAAATGTTTCAATAGTATAGGCATGTCATAACATCAGTGTTTACTCTCAAAATTCTCGAAGAGAAATGTTGCTTTTGTAACGGAGGCCACCGAGTAGTGCTGTGCAGATGCTAGTGGTTGTAGCCATTTAGCCTCCTTGTTAGTGCGTCCGCCTCCCATGCCGGAGACCCAGGTTCGAGCCCCACTCGGAGCGAGTGCGAGGAGCGTCAGAGAGGACCCGGGAGACAGGGGTTACACTTTCACCATAAAATCCAGTTATGAAAAAAAAAAACAAATGGATGAATCACAAGAACAAGATGCTTTGACAAAACTTTACTTTAGTGTGAAAAACAGGTTATCGGGAATCTTTTCTGTGTACTTAGTTGCCATGATTCCTAAAATTCCCATAAAACGGTGTGAATTTTACAGTTCTAATAGAATTATAGTAAATAAGCATCTCATTTCTGCTTTTGAATCTGAACATTGGCGCCATTTACTTACATTGAAAGTGCTTCATTGTAACCTCAATATGTGTTTGGTGGTAAACACTGCGCCACAAATGCGTATTATTGGGCTAAATTAAATTAAATACAGAATACTCTCCTTTTAGGTCAACAGAGGTAATTAGGTTAATAATCAGATTTTACCTCAGACCATAGCTATATTTATAGAAAATTAAGAAGAAAAAAAATAGTGCAGCCTTTGTACTTCTCTCAGGGCTGTTTAGATCTTTTAAAGAAATGCAGAACCTGTCACCCAGGCCAGTTAATCCCCACTTCCTGTTTCATTCTGGGCCCAATCCAAACAGCACAGCTGTGCTCTAACGGCAAGTTTTTCCCAGATTAGTTTTATACTGTCCAACATTGTCAATGTAGGGTTGCCAGGTTGAGTAAATAGTTTTCAAACTGAGAAAGAAAACAAGAAAAATGTAAACATGCTAATGCTGAAATTAGTCTACAGTCGTGGCCAAAAGTTTTGAGAATTACATAAATATTAGTTTTCAAAAAGTTTGCTGCTAAACTGCTTTTAGATCTTTGTTTCAGTTGTTTCTGTGATGTACTGAAATATAATTACAAGCATTTCATACGTTTCAAAGGCTTTTATCGACAATTACATGACATTTATGCAAAGAGTCAGTATTTGCAGTGTTGGCCCTTCTTTTTCAGGACCTCTGCAATTCGACTGGGCATGCTCTCAATCAACTTCTGGGCCAAATCCTGACTGATAGCAACCCATTCTTTCATAATAACTTCTTGGAGTTTGTCAGAATTACTGGGTTTTTGTTTGTCCACCCGCCTCTTGAGGATTGACCACAAGTTCTCAATGGGATTAAGATCTGGGGAGTTTCCAGGCCATGGACCCAAAATTTCAACATTCTGGTCCCGAGCCACTTAGTTATCACTTTTGCCTTATGGCACGGTGCTCCATCGTGCTGGAAAATGCATTGTTCTTCACCAAACTGTTGTTGGATTGTTGGAAGAAGTTGCTGTTGGAGGGTGTTTTGGTACCATTCTTTATTCATGGCTGTGTTTTTGGGCAGAATTGTGAGTGAGCCCACTCCCTTGGATGAGAAGCAACCCCACACATGAATGGTGTCAGGATGCTTTACTGTTGGCATGACACAGGACTGATGGTAGCGCTCACCTTTTCTTCTCCTGACAAGCCTTTTTCCAGATGCCCCAAACAATCGGAAAGGGGCTTCATCGGAGAATATGACTTTGCCCTAGTCCTCAGCAGTCCATTCACTATACTTTCTGCAGAAGATCAATCTGTCCCTGATGTTTTTTTTGGAGAGAAGTGGCTTCTTTGCTGCCCTTCTTGACACCAGGCCATCTTCCAAAAGTCTTGGCCTCACTGTGCGTGCAGATGCGCTCACACCTGCCTGCTGCCATTCCTGAGCAAGCTCTGCACTGGTGGTACTCCGATCCCGCAGCTGAATCCTCTTTAGGAGACGATCCTGGCACTTGCTGGACTTTCTTGGACGCCTTGAAGCCTTCTTTACAAGAATTGAACCTCTTTCCTTGAAGTTCTTGATGATCCTATAAATTGTTGATTTAGGTGTAATCTTAGTAGCCACAATATCCTTGCCTGTGAAGCCATTTTTATGTAACACGATGGCTGCACGCGTTTCTTTGCAGGTCACCATGGTTAACAATGGAAGAACAATGATTTTAAGCATCACCCTCCTTTTAACATGTCAAGTCTGCCATTCTAACCCAATCAGCCTGACATAATGATCTCCAGCCTTGTGCTCGTCAACATTCTCACCTGAGTTAACAAGACGATTACTGAAATTATCTCAGCAGGTCCTTTAATGACAGCAATGAAATGCAGTGTGAAGGTTTTTTTGGGATTACGTAAATTTTCATGCCAAAGAAGGACTATGCAATTTATCTGATCACTCTTCATAACATTCTGGAGTATATGCAAATTGCTATTATAAAAACTTAAGCAGCAACTTTTCCAGTTTCCAATATTTATGTAATGCTCAAAACTTTTGGCCACGAATGTAAATACTGAATAACTTAACTGAGTCAAAGCTAAGGGATTTCCATGCTCTAATCAAATCACACTGCTGTATAAAGATGGTCTTAAAATCCCCAAAATGTGCATAAGAGGGCATAACGGTTGCCAGAGTGTCATGGAATTGCATCAGCAGCAAATTCTAAGATGTCAACTAGAGGTGCAATCATTCTTGGTGACTGAACCTCTTTCTGAAGGAAGAAGTGGTGCTTGCCGACAGAGGAGAGCACCTCATTGGTCAATTCAGGGCTGAACTAGCCAATGGGCAACCAATTACAGTGTAGCAGAACAGTTTTAGTCTCCATTAATATGAGTCTAGTTTAACGTTTTTATCAACATCAGAGGATATGAGAGCATGGCATAAATGGACAAGGGCATAAAACTGACTGAGAGGAAAATCAAAAGCAAAAGGGAAGACAAGAGATGAAGAGAAGAATGGATTATTTATCTATGTCCTCTCCTCTTTGTTATGAGATTAATATTTTCCTCCATGTCTATGCGCTCTAATCTAATGACTGCAGAAAGCTATAGATATGTAGAGACAGCATCACGAATGGACAGAACAGTCAGATTATCCATTTCCACAGTAACTATCAAGATCTTTTTTTTATCATCGTAATTATGAGACAATTTTCAATACTTATGAAGCACTAAGCCCTAAATAGCTGCCTGAATCAACATCTGCTTCAGACTACTTAAATGCTGTGACTAAACCCATCAGGTATTTGCATAATTTATGACAATCTAAAATTATCCTCATCAACCGGGAATTACAATAAAAGTCCTTCATTTCAAATATGTATTATAGTCTGCATTATAGCAATAAAAGTATATTGAAATGCTTTCTACATTCCTAATAGGAGAAAATGTAATACAACAAACAGAGAGACAAGGAAGAGGGAGCTTCCAGTAAGCACCTTGTTTGGAAAGGAAATTCCAACTTAAAGGGATAGTTCACCCAAAAATGAAAACTATCCCATAATTTACTTACCCTCAAGCCATCCTAGGTGTGTATGACTTTTTCTTTCAGATAAATCCATTCTGAATTATATATATATATTAAAAAAAATTTCCTAGCTCTTCAAAGTTTTATAATGTCAGTGAAGGGCTGTTATTTTTCATTACTCCAAAAAACATTAAATGAAGTGCATCCATCCATCCATCATAAAAAGTGTCCCACACAGCTCCGTGGGGTTAATAAAGGCCTTTTAAAGCGAATCGATGCATTTGTAGGCTTGGGTATCATGAATCGAGTATCGATTGGAACCGGGAATAGCTTTGCGATTTTCCCGGAATCGTTCAAAAGTTTACATTTCGATTCCTAGTTTCGATTCCTAGTCCGCCGACCAGAAGAAGAAGAAACTGCTGAACATCAACAAAGAAGCGTACACCAGAAGTGTTGGCATAATCGAGCGAGTTTAAGTGTGGTTTCACTTTCTTAAACACAACGAAATCTTGGCAAAATGCAACATTTGCATTAAGATTGTTTCGTGCATAGGAGGGTGCACGTCGAACATGATAATGCACCTCCGAGTTCATGCAGTAGAAATAAATATGTGCCCCGTCTTCCGTTGCCTCTTTTTTCTCCTATTTATGCGTTCAAGCTTCTTCTACACCACAGCAGGAGATAATAAAGTTATCTGTCCAGAACGCTCACTCATCCTGCCTGAGTAGGCAGATATGATAATTTTCCTAAACAAGAACTGTTTCTGATTTTATACTGTACCTGCTGCTAATCTATACTGGGTTTTACAATTTGCGGACGGAATCGCGGAATCCAGTCATAAAAATGGAATTTACAGTTTAACACGGAATGTCAGATAATTTGCCAAATTTTGAATGAATTAATCAGAAGTTGGTCATTGCACTTACACCAAATAGCGATATGGACTAGTATCTGTAAATATTAAGCCGGAACAGTCTATTTTAACATGAATCCTGCATGTTCTGCATGTCTATGTTAATGAATGGCGCAGAAGCACGTCGTCATTCATCACACGCTCCACGCTCG